>NC_143149.1:20321439-20624469 GCF_059928025.1 Delphinapterus leucas
TATGCTAACACATATATATGGAATCTGAAAAAAAAAAAAAGTGGTACTGATGAACCCAGTGGTAGAGCAGAAATAAAGATGTAGATGTAGAGAATGGACTTGAGGACACGGGGGTGGGGGAGGGGGAAGCTGGGGCGGAGTGAGAGTAGCATCAACATATATACACTACCAAATGTAAAATAGTTATACAAATACACATTCTGTCTTTGTTCTAGTATCCTGTACACTATTTATAGTTCTAACATTATTATGAGTGCTAGTATTTACCTGACTCACTCCATTCTACTTTTGCCCTTCACCACTGAGCCTTTTTTTTTAAACTGGTATATAATAACTGTAGAAAAATGAAAATTTATGTGAACAATAATGGCAGATAATGTAAAAATATGTCCGCTAAGATGAACTTCACTGAGCTGACCAAGAAATAGCCAAGACAAAGTGACTGATCGTCTTTCTAGCACATATACAATCTTTAAGTGTATAAAGATTATTAAAAACAGGATTACTGTGAAAATAATAATTAATGTTAATGTTATTTCCAATCAATAAAATGTATGTGAATTAAAAAAAAAGAAAGGCCTGCAACTTGGACTCCAGAATTGTGAGAAGATAAACTTAATGTTGTTTAAACTAAACTGATATAAACGAAACCAAAATAAAATAAAATAAGTTAGCTAGTGGGAAGCAGCAGTACAGCACAGGGAGATCAGCTCAGTGCTTTGCGATGACCTAAAGACGTGGGATAGGGAGGGTGGGAGGGAGACTCAAGAGGGAGGGCATATGGGGACATATGTATGCATATGACTGATTCACTTTGTTGTACAACAGAAACTAACACAGTATTGTGAAGCAATTATACTCCAATAGAGATCTTTTTTTTTTTTTTTTAAAAAGACCACTGCATTGCTAAATTGTGTCTGGATTGTTACTTTCTGTGGTCCTCCAGTTCCCATGGTAAACAAATAAGCAAAGAAGTTTGCTGTGTTGGTGGACAGATGTTTTTTCCCAAAGATATAGTAGCATAATTCTAGGAAGCCTTCAAATTATTGTAACTTACTACACAACTAATTTAATTAATATGTAGAGAATTAGGTTTATTAAGTCCTCATCCAATGGAACAGAGTAATATATGAGCATGACTGCAACAACTAGCCCCAATGTAATTGAGGCAGTAATCAAAGGTGCTTCTAGGGAAAGCCTGGGCCCTGCAAGCAGCTTTCCTGTTGGGTAAAGCGGGAACAATTGAGGGATCTCCATACACCTGAGAAGTCTGCAAATCAGCAAACTTTTTGAGACTATTTCACTGTACAGGACAGGAGAGTGGTCGTCTTACCGTCATTAGGGAGGATCTTGAGTCCTTGTTCTGCAAAGCATTGAAATGTGATTTTTATTTGGCATTTACTTATTTATTTGCCTGAACCACATACCTACTTTCCTGTTAGGTGTAATCCTAGGAAAGTAAGGGTATTACCTGCCTTATTGTTATATTCCCAGAACACAGATGTTCAATAAATGCTTATCGAATTATTAGTAGAATAAACTGAGCAATGAGAAGTTAGCAAAATATTCATATCAATCTTAGACTACTTAAATTGTCAGTGTGTTGCCTTAAAAAATAAGAACTGTGTTCTATTCATCTAAAAAAGCTCAACATTTGCTTACATGGTGGCTTCTAAAAATTATAATATGTTTAACCAGTGCTGGTTTTATTAGTTAATGAGTTCATTAAATATATAACTGTCTTTTGTGAGGGCTATTATTTCTCCAGTTTACAACTGTGTCAATATTTATTTTAATATAAAAATAATTAGGGATGGTGGTGTGTGATAAAAAATGCTTAAAGAAGTTCTGAACATATATTAGCAGTTGAAATGGAGAGGAATTTACATAAATGAAAAAGTCTAGGGGTAAATTGATAAGACATCATGATGGATTCAACCTCGGGAAACAGAATCAAGAAAGCACGAAGGATAACCAGAAAAACTGTTCATTATTCAGCAACATAAATGGCAAATGACTAAAAAATATAGATCACACTGAGAGAATCGGATGAGTTGGATAAAACAATTGCTTTTCAAAGTTTGAAAGTCTCATAGGCCACACCTTGGATTAAGTATTACTGTAAAGTGTGTGGCTTCTGTGACGAAGCTCACCCTCCTATTTCCTTTTAGAAATCAGCATTTCAGTACTCAAGGTGAGGAACTGGATACATTCTTTAAGAAAACCTGTTCTTACTTAGATGTATATAATCTTCTAAGGGTAAATAATAATTTTAAATTTGTCATCCTGGCTTTCTAAGGGTCCATAACATAAGATTTTCTCAAAAATTGTAAGTGTCTAACTAGCTTTCTAAATCTATTATAATGTTGGCTTTTTCAAAGCAGAAGTATCTTTGATTATGCAATCCCTGACAATTCATCACTATGCATATTTTTGTGTTTTTGTTTTAAAAACATTTGACAGCAAGCCTGTCAACTTAGGATTTTACATATTACAAAAGAATAACATTTCAAAAAATGTATACATTTCCATTCTTACTGAGCCAAAAATGACATATCAAATAAGTCCAGTCAGAATTATTTTTGACTTGATATGTTCTCAGTGGTGTAAAATAAGAAAGCTGATTTGATATCTTTCATGTTCCAAGTTTCCTTGTGGCATATGTCAAGTTTCCCTCAAAATATGGCTAGGCCAAAATCATTGCTCTTTCAGCCTCACTTGGAACATAAAAAGCTTCTTTGAGTTGCAAATCATTAGAACATACATATTTCTCCTAGGGTATTCAGTAAGTCAGAGAAATGTTTAAGCAAGGTAAACTCTTTGAAGAAGTTAGAAATGGCAGTGAGTGGCAGCCTGTGAACACACATGGAGTAATAAAATATTTAATATCTTGCTGGTATAGCTGTCAAAAAAGCTAAAAATAAAATACATATAAATGAAAATCTACACTTTTATCATTTGTTTCCTAATTAGCAAAATCTTTTTACTGACAAAAATATTTCCCTTACATTCTATGAAAACAATATAAACAAAAATAAAATGAGTTAGCAAATATGATGTGATGTTTTCACTAGTTTGATAAAGCCTGGGATTACTGCCCTTATAATATTTTTGGTGACAACTGAGCCAGAAAGCAGTGACAAACTAAGCCCTTGGTTTGGTCTTTTTATAATGTAACTATACATAAGATTACAGAGACAAGCAGCATTTTCCACAATATCCTGACAACTCTACTTTCTGATTTCAACTGTTTGGGTATGGAAGTATGATCAGTTATAATCTTTTAAAATTTTAATGTAATAATTTCCATGACAATGCCAAAAACAAAGAAGAAATAGAAGCAATTATTAAATATTGGGCAAGAGTATATTCCAAAGTGGTATAATTCATAATAAAGTGTTTCCTGCCCTGTACTTAAATTTTTTTTAAGGATTAAAGCTTTAATAAATGCATTGTGATTTGTTTTGTGAAGTTAATTTTTAACATCATTTTAGATAATATACTCCTAACATTTCTGACGTTCAAATTTTCTTTATTTTCTGAAAAGCGGCAATAGTAGAAGATTGATACCTTTTTAGAAATTCTTTCTTTTAAAAAAAGTTAACCTCAAATATTTTACGAAATTTTACTCATTTGTGGTATCCAACATTCTGAAAGGCACTTCCAGGAGGAAACACCTTTCAAAGTGTCTTAGTTCACAGCCATCCCTTTGTTTGTTTCCCTTTGTCTCCCAGAGTTATTTCCCTTTGTCTCACTTCTCACTCTCCTTATGTAAAATGTAACCACAAACTCTGCCCCAATTGATTGGACAGGATTTGGCACCTGGTCTCAGGTTAGGTTCCCAGGAAGTGGACTCTGCAATGGAGGTTAGCACGTAGGAAAGGGAAGAAGAAATGGTTGGACAGAGGGTGACACTGAACCATGATGCATTCCTAACAGAGGACTCAGCCTGGAGGTTGGCATTGCCTCAGAGTGGTTCTGAGGTGGAGCTAAGAGGGCCAAGCTTTAATATCCCCTCATTGATCAGTCACTGGATGTGGACTGCCCCGAAAGGAGGCACAACTCTGGGCAAGACAGTTCTTCAGCCCAGACCATCCCGAAAAAGAGCTGAAGCTAAAAGCGATCCTTTGCGACCCTCTCCACAGCCAGGGAGAAAAATCCTGCGTTTCTGAGAGGGCATCTGGGTGGCACATCAGATTCCACGAGAGCCCTTAAAAAATCTGGGTAAATCTAAGGTCCTTTCCTAGGAATTTAGTATTAAGACCAGTTCTGTCAATCTAAGTAGCTGTATCAAATATTCTTAACTAAGATAATTAATCTCCCTATTATTTATTATATTCAGCCGATATGGATTTGGAAGGTTCTGGCCAAATTTTAAACATAGCCATGTGAAGTACATTCAAAAGTTGAATTAGTTTAAATACTAAAGGCTTATTTTTTTTTTAAACAAGGAGTTAAAAATATTACTAAAACCATGATGCACATGATACTCATAATACATAAGTAATACATGATACTCATACACATACTTGTGGAATGAATATGTAAATAATTAAAAGGATTAAGTCTAAACTGAACTTGTGGCCTGTTTAGGTTTATTTCAGGTGAGCCAAATTAAATATTAAATCACATTATAGCCAATATATAAAATCTGGGTATGACATAATAAGGTTTATTTTTTTATTAACTACAAATGACCAAAACGTCTGAGTAACTACTAATGTATGATAATGCACATTAAACCAAATGACTTTTTCTTTGCTCTTCAAAATTATTAAAGCAAAGATTCCAAGGCCTAACTAAACAGGCTTCCAAAGTAGCTTCTATTTGTTCTATTTACAAGGAAACCTTCCTTACAGCATTTAAGTTTTATATGTCTTCAAACTGACAGACTTCTTCACAAGGCGTATCAGCTATTATTTGTCTAGCTTTTATCCAGGGACTTTACGGATAACTTTCTGCAGATTTTTTATACTCTTAATGAGCCCACAAGCAGGCTCTGTAAAAGAAAATGAAAATGTGCACATTAGATTTGGTATCTCTATGAAAGGCAACATTGCAGGGTGAGGAAATCTGACATTCAGGTATTAAATAACTAGAAATAGTTGTATATTAAACTGTTAACAGCAAGAAGTTTTGCATTTCTAAAGGGCTATCAGGAAAAGAATGTCTTGTTTTCTTACAGTAAACTGTCAGTTGATTCTTTCAAAAGCAGCATATATAAATTACCCATTCTAAATATTATGAAAATCATGGTCTGAATAATCTTATAAATCATGTATACCATAAAACTGCTTCTTGTGTTGGCAGAGGAAACATTAAAAAAAGAAAGCTCCTGGTGCCTGGTGTTCAACAAAAGATCTGTTTCAAAGAATACAAATCAAAATGTTTATTTCTATTGCTATTTATATAAAAACACACATCATGCTGTTTCAGGGAAAATATGATTTTTCCATATTTCTAATAACAATAATTTTATTTAACAGTGTGACATATTTTTCAGTCTCTGTCATTTTTATAGGAAGTACTATTAACAATATGAAGCTTTCTAGATTCCATTTTTAATATATTTTTAAATGGCAGAGAAAAAATAATTATTCTAATGTAATGGAAAAATTTAACAATATCTAAGAGGAGTACGACTTTTGGAATGGCAGTGTGAGGAAGCTCCTTAGGCACCAAGCAATTGAAAGAAAACACATTCATTCAAGGAAATCTACTAAGCCTGGGTGAGAATAAGGACAGTGAGAGTCCGTGGCACTTAAGCCATGAGCCACTTCATCCCCACATCCCCCCTTGAATCAGTTTAGCATTATATAAACCCAGGGTGGGTGTGGTCAAGAAATGGGGCTTCCTCTCCCTGCGCAACACCCCCCCCCGAGCTTCCACTCAAGGATTAGAATATATAACCAGCTTTTCCCATATACTTCCAGCAATGTGTTGTTGAGTCTAAATTCTGAACAAGAGCAGCTTAAAGGACGAGGACTCCCTTGCACATCCGAGTCCCTACTCAGAAGGCAGAGGTTCTAACCCAGTCACGTCACACCAAGAATATTAGATACCTAGTTGTCCTTTCCCCACATCTTTTCAGCAAGTTGAAAAGACGGTAAGATAGCATTCCTACCCAGTTCCCTGCTTATAAAGCCAGAATGACGCTCCCAGAGAAGTGGGCCATTGCTTCTATTCCAGCTCTGGAGGAAAAACTCAGATTTTGCCTAGGAGAAAGGCCGGCCATATCAAAATAGAGTTCTGAAGCTCTCCCCAGGAAACTGATGTTAATGTAAAACAGAAAGTGGGAAAATATGACACTAAGGGTGCTTTTAAAAGTAATGGTGATTTTGGTGGTAAGCATTTAAGTGGAGAGAGGCTAGAAGCTCTCTAGAAGAGGCTAGTAGTTTACCAGAGAAAATCAGGGACAGAGGCAGCTAAGAAGAGTACTCCTGGAATCCAAACAAACCTCAAAGCCTGGTCTTGTAGTCCATCCATGCAAAGTGGTCTGAATTTAACAGATCAGACTTTGGGGCAACTTATCCCCAGGTCACTGTCAAAAACAACAGGGCAATCAGCAGGCAATTAGTAAAAACTAACAGCTGTGTCTAAACCAATAGATTCTGACAGTTCAACAGAGAGAGAAGAAAAAAGACTCAGTCAGTGACAGCCCTGCTAAAACCCCTTCATCTCAGGGTGACTGAGTGAATGTCCAAGACTCTAAAGTTTACTGTACGTATCCTTGTGAATGTGGTGAGGACTCTCCCCTGGCTGGCTGGAACTCCATACTGTGTGAGCTCAGAGAACTGGGCTGTTCACCGACTCATGGTCATACTTTGCTTAATCTTGTGATATTTCGTCCTAATAAAGGTACAGCTTAGTATTCAGCAACCGATACTAGAGGCTCCAATCAGATTTCGGGATCTCTTTATCTATAGAACAACCTCCTGTCCACTTAGCTCCCGTGATCTTTTATCTCAATCTCCCCAATTCAGTAAGACGATTCTGCTTTGCACAAGTATACTCTTACTCTACAGTACAAAACTTCTTCCGGGCAGAAATCTGAAAGGATCATAAGATTTCCTCTCAGGGACTACAGCCCCATTCTGTTTATTGTTCACTGAGTAAAACTGTTTGCTTATACATTTTTCCCATTTTTCTAATTGTTTAGAGTAGCAGGGACTAGTGTAGTCCCCCTTACTCCATGTCTGAATGTGGATTTTCTGAAAGAAACTTTTCAAAGAGCAACATGGGTATGATAGATTCTGAGCGTGGGGTATTGCCCTTCAAACTGAATTATATACTTGAAACTAAAGCCATTAAATGGCTCTGTGTTCCCAAACAGGTAGAATATGTTTGTCTTGGAAGTAAGAAGGAGAAGTAGAATGGACCTTTCAATTTCTTCCTTAGTGACCCTCTTGGGAAATCTGTTCTCTCTGTCCCTGAAATGTGAGGCTCTGATGGAATAGACATCTGGCTTCCTGGGGTATGCTGCACTTATACCAGAACAACACAAAAAGAGTTTCACTGAACCTCTGTTTTTATGATTCATGTTAGACTTCTGTTCACTTGATCTAGAACCTTTCTGCTTATATAGATCAAGTAAGAATTGAGTAGACTTCCTACAATTTCACTTCTAGTAAAACCATCATCAACTAGCCAACAGCATAGGTCTGCATGAGTCAGACTGCTCTGACTGCTGCTTTGACTCTGCTATGCATTACGGAACTACACAACCTGATACGTGGCATCATAGTGCAAGAAAGAAAGTATAGAATTTTCAGTTACCTAGGCTGGGAAATCTGAACATCTTTGGGAGAAAAACAGAGACCTATTTCTGCAAAAGTCAGTTACAGACAGATAAAGGATTTAACTGTCATTAGGAAACCTTAAGATTTTTAAAAAGAGAATATAGAATATCTTTATGCTTTTGCAGGGAGGGAGTGGATATGATTTCATAGGCATGATACAAACCTTTTTAAATCAAAAGGAAAAGACACTCACACTGGGAGAAGACATTTGCAACACAGAATTAGTTATCAGAATATGTTAATAATTCCAATGACTCAATAGGAAGAAGAGAATAAATCCAAAAGGAAAATGGATTAAAAAAAAGTGCTATCTTGGAAGATAGGTGAGAAGCACAAACAACATACCTAACCTAAATCCTATGACAGTTAAAGATACAATATTTTAAACTCAGTGCTTTAATTAAAACTTAAGAAGCATATGAGGTTCAGAAGTATATGTAGAAATTACACAGTAGGCATTTTAGTAGAATATTTATACTTTTAAAGTAAAATGTATCCCAAAGTTTTTGGGCTTCCCTGGTGGCGCAGTGGTTGAGAGCCTGCCTGCCGATGCAGGGGACACGGGTTCGTGCCCCGGTCCGGGAAGATCCCACATGCCGCGGAGCAGCTGGGCCCGTGAGCCATGGCCGCTGAGCCTGCACGTCCGGAGCCTCTGCTCCGCAACGGAAGAGGCCACAACAGTGAGAGGCCCGCGCACCGTTAAAAAAAAAAAAAAAAAAAATGTATCCCAAAGTTTTTAATAGAGATATTTTCAAATTTTTGAATAAGTATAGTCACTTCCAAGTGAAAAAAATCCTCAAAAATGCAATGCATATTCTGATAGAAAATAAAATGGTAAATAAATAAAATAAAAATGCTTAAACAAAACTGGGCAATATAAATATCTCTTATCATAATGGAGAGTGAAATAGAGTATTCAGCTGTCAGAATCTTTTCCTTTTACAGATGTTAATAGTCCCCCATCCTTGACATAATATTCCTAGACATATATTTTCAGCTTTCATTGTCTTGTGCAGTATTCCATATCTTAGCCTTCCTTTGATAGCCAATAACTACTTTGAGTTGACAGTACACTCTCTGATCTTCCAAATAAAGATTTTATCTTTCTAGCTCAGATAAACTCCTATACAGTAATTCAGTAATTCCAAATAAAGGCAATACAGCTATAAAGTTTAAGGAAATTTAATAGCTTCTTAATTCCCGTAAACAAATCCCTAAATGCTTTTCTCTAGCACAGTTGATATTTACAATGTGCATTATAAGATAATTCCCTGCCATCTTTTTTGGGAAATATTTCAATACTTTTTTTTAATAGATCTCTATTGAAGTATAATTGGTTCACAACACTGTGTTAGTTTCTGTTGTACAACAAGGTGAATCAGCCATATGCATACATATATCCCCATATCCCCTCCCTCTTGAGCCTCCCTCCCACCCTCCCTATCCCACCTCTCTAGGTGGTCACAAAGCACCGAGCTGATCTCCCTGTGCTATGCTGTTGCTTCCCACTAGCTATTTTACATTCGGTAGTGTATATATGTCGATGCTACTCTCACTTCGCCCCAGCTTCCCCCTCCCACCCCGTGCGTCCTCAAGTCCATCCTTTATGTCTACATCTTTATTCCTGCCCTGCCACTAGGTTCATCAGTACCACTTTTTTTGTTATTTTTAGATCCATACATATGTGTTAGCATACGGTATTTGTTTTTCTCTTTCTGACTTACCTCTCCCGCCTGCCTCTCCTGATCTCCCCAGCCTCAGGGGTGCCGATCCTGTCTGGCCTCCACTTCTCCTCCCCCCTCAGTCCCCCCACATGCTACCCGTTCACTTGGGGATTTCTCCCGTCTCCTTGGGCGTCAGGGTCCCCTTCAATACATTTTTGATATTTTATTTATCTTCTTGTGGGCAGTGGAATGGTATTAATCCCCAGCCTCATCAGCAGAACCATGAAAGTAGGCTAGAAGGGTGGCCAAGGTCAGAGAGCAAGTTTGCAGTGGAGCAAAAACGTGCCCTCTAATCCTATGGCATTTAGCAGCAGGCTCTGTCAAGGAGGTTTTTTTGTTTTGTTTGGGGGAGGTGTTTTGAGTCCTTCTATACTTTGAGAATCCTTGTCTTGATGTTTTACACATTACCCTGGTATCTCTAAACAGAACTGTATATAGCAATTTCACCTACTCTACTTTAGAGAATTACACTGAAGTTATTTTAAGAGATTTTTTTTTGGTGGGTTTCATACTATACGCAAGAAACAATTCAGTGCCAGATCAAATTGTTGTGTATGGCTGTTAATTCCAGATTCATAGTGTTCCTCAGTTAGATCACATAAATCTCTGAGTGACTGGATTTAAGAGGTACCACCTGTCCAGATAATCTGTGCTGCACTGTTGGTGCCCCAAGGCATTTTGGAGTTTGGAGGGCAATTATTTTGTTAACCAAGAACTCAACCACAAGTTGTGCTTTTATCTATATTTCAAAAGTTTCAGAGGCAGACAGCTTAATATATATGTTTTATACTTATTATAATTAATAAAAGTATAGTTATACATTAATATCCGTATTAACCTTCACATAAAAAATAATAGCCAGGAAACTGAAAGCTGGGCTACATGTCAAATAATGCATGGATTATATAGAGTGTTCAATTTGATAAGATTTTTTACTGCCTGAAATTCCTAAAATATGGTTATTCAAGTAAAAATGAAAAATTATCCAACACTTTAAATATTTTGTATACTACATATATCTTTTAGACTGAAAACTTACCTGCCTCAACCTGGAAGAAATGGACAAATTCTTAGAAAAGCACAACCTTCCGAGACTGAACCAGGAATAGAAAATATAAACAGACCAATCACAAGCACTGAAATTGAAACTGGGATTAAAAATCTTCCAACAAACAAAAGTCCAGGACCAGATGGCTTCACAGGAGAATTCTATCAAACATTTAGAGAAAAGCTAACAGCTATCCTTCTCAAACTCTTCCAACATACAGCAGAGGGAGGAACACTCCCAAACTCATTCTCCGAGGCCCCCATTACCCTGATACCAAAACCAGACAAGGATGTCACAAAGAAAGAAAACTACAGACCAATATCACTGATGAACACAGATGCAAAAATCCTCAACGAAATATGCGCAAACAGTATCCAACAGCACATTAAAAGGACCATACACCATGATCAAGTGGGGTTTATCACAGGAATGCAAGGATTCTTCAATATACGCAAATCAATCAATGTGATACACCACATTTACAACCTGAAGGATAAAAACCATATGATCATCTCAATAGATGCAGAGAAAGCTTTCCACAAAATTCAACACCCATTTATGATAAAAACCCTCCAGAAAGTAGGCATGGGGGAACCTACGTCAGCATAATAAAGGCCATATATGACAAACCCACAGCCAACAGCGTTCTCAATGGTGAAAAACTGAAACCATATCCTCTTAAGATCAGGAACAAGACAAGGCTGTCCATTCTCACCACTATTATTCAACATAGTTTTGGAAGTTTTAGCCACAACAATCAGAGAAGAAAAAGAAATAAAAGGAATCCAAATCGGAAAAGAAGAAGTAAAGCTGTCACTGTTTGCAGATGACATGATACTATACATAAAGAATCCTAAAGATGCTACCAGAAAACTACTAGAGCTAATCAATGAATTTGGTAGAGAAGCAGGATACAAAATTAATGCACAGAAATCTCTTTCATTCCTATACACTAATGATGAAAAATCTGAAAGTGAAATTATGGAAACACTCCCATTTACCACTGCAACAAAAAGAATAAAATACCTAGGTATTTTTTTTAAATGGTCTAGGAGAGAGAAAACTGAACTGCTTACTACAACATTTAAAACTCTTGTGGTTCTCCAATTATACTAAACTACAACATTTACAAGCTTATTTTTGTTTTGCCGCTATTATTCATGACAGTAACCATAGTAAATATGTGACTAGAATAATTTTGTTAAGAATTCACATTTCCATCAGTCAAAAGGTACTGGATACTGGTGAAAAACAGTGCTACAGTCGGTAACTTAAATATTTATTATTATTGATGAAGTGCAGTCCTTATCTTTTTTTTTTGCGGTACGCGGGCCTTTCACTGTTGTGGTCTCTCCCGTTGCGGAGCACAGGCTCCGGACGCGCAGGCTCAGCGGCCATGGCTCACGGGCCCAGCTGCTCCGTGGCATGTGGGATCTTCCCGGACCAGGGCACGAACCCATGTCTCCTGCATCGGTAGGCGGACTCTCAACCACTGCTCCACAAGGGAAGCCCCAGTCCTTATCTTTTAAAAGATACCTTCTACTTATTAATACATTGCGCTACACTGTAGTAACACGAGTGTTCTAGGACTACTAAAAAAATTATTATTACTAATAGAAGAACCTCTGTACTACTTCTTCCAATTTTTTTCTAGTTATTCAAACAAGAGTGTGGGAATAAGGTCACAGCACTATTTTCCCTGCTTCTTCTTCTGACCTTTGGAATTATCCTTGGGATGCTAAGTAAACTATCAGCAAGATGCCAGCAGACAGAAGTGAACTGAGCACTTGTGTGTCCTTTCTTTCTTCCGGCAGTCAAGTACAGTCCTTTTTGAAATTGTACAAGTCTCTCAAGCATATAATTTGTGGCTTCCAATGAGTTTGAACTTCATGCTTGAAGTGTAGCACAAGTAAGTGATTTAATTCATGCACCAGTATCTGGATTTTTTCCAGACATAATGAAATGCGTAACTACTTCAGGATTTACCTAATAAGCATTGCAGCAAGGCATCAGAAAGGTGCTGACTGGCATATCTGTACAGGAAAAGGAACAACCAGCTTCCAGTAGAGAGGCGACAGGCATCTGGGTTCAACCCCTGAGACAAAAACTGAGCATTTTTCAGCTCCCAAGGCCAAGCCCTTTGACTTCAATGATGTACAATTTTCTCATTACAAACATGACTGTACCCAAAGGAATTCCTGTCAGCTTTCTAATTATTTTCTCAGTTTGAAATAAGACCTTGTCTCTAATAAGAAAGAGGTTCTGTCGTGCGGTTGTCTTCAGCCTCAGCACACAGTACAGAGAACGAGAACACAGAGGAAGCAACAGCGAGGCCTCAGAAAAGGAGAAAAGCATTTTGGAAAGGAAACGCAAATTGTTTCCCCCTAGTGATTATCAAAGTATAAGTAATCGTGCTGCAGTCAAGTACTGGAGTCTCTGGCTAGAGAGACTTTAAGAAGTAAAAGAGAAAATATTGCTTTGGCCCTCTGTGTTTGGTGATTAGATTTCCATAGTTACTATTGATGGGGTCACATGAACCCTAATCAAGAAGCTTTGGGTTCTGAATCCACAGTCAGTGTATCCACATAACCCAGGTTCCACACAATCTACAGTCTCCACATATCCTAATCCACAAGGAAACTCAACAAAGGCATAGCAGACAATCGCTCCATTTCTGCAAAGATTATAATTGTTTTACATTCAGTATTTTGTTATAGTCGGCATTTTAACGATGATCCAAGGTTGTTTTGAAAACTGTATTTGCTAATCTTGCATTCTGTTATACTAAACATTAAATTTTGTTCATGTTTCTTCTCCTCTCAAACAAATATTCCCAATATTTATTAAGGATAGTAACCCTTGAAATGGACCCAAACTGAACATAAGATGCCAACAAACAGAAGTGAGGAGGGCATGATAACATTACAAAAATGGTTAATTTAACACAAGGATTCATGGGTAAATGAATCCAAAGGACAGCACATTGGAAATCCTGGCAGTGGAACAGGAAGTCCTACCAGCATGTTTATGTTTCTTTCATCATGTCTATTCAGAAGTCACAGGACTCCAAGACTTCCATTCCCTCCTCTGGAGCAGAGAGAAAGGGCATGGCTCTGTCAGGTAACAGCATATGACCACGGGGAAATCATCTGACTAATCTGTGAAATAAAAGTAAGGTCCATTCCACTTATGTGTTCATTTGCCAAAATATATTTGGTATTTACCATCACAGACAAAGGTTGAACAAATTGTAAATTATAAGAAAGATGAATAGAGAATGTGGGAGAGCTCTGAACACGGAGATCTAAACTAACCAGGGATGTAGTTAGGAAAGGTCTCTTTGAGAAAGTATCACATCAACTGAGACCAGAAGGATCAGTGGGAAATAGATGGGTGAGAGGGAGCTGCTAATATTTCAGGTATGGTAACAGCATGTTTGAAGATCCTCAGCTGGAAAAGAGTAGGGTACTTGAGAGGAACCAAAAGAAGATGAGGTGAGTCCAAGTGTGGACTGTCCTTCAACCACTGTTGAGGTTTTGTTTTTTATTTAAGAGCAATGAGAATCCATTGAAATATTTCCAGTGGAAGGAATAATACTATCAAATTGATTTTTGAAAACTAGCTTTGAATCAGTTTGAAGAAAGATTAGAAGAGATCAAAAGTAGAAGCCGAAAATTAATTAAGGGTTATTGCAATAATTTTAAGATTGACTTGAATTGGAGACTGCTTAGGTGTAAGCATAATGACAGGGTAAACACCAACTTTTTTGTTGTAAAACTAAATAGATGATGGTGCTACTGACTGACTTAGGGGAGACTAGAAGGTAAGAAGATTGTATGCTTGGGGGAGGGGAGGGTAAAAAAAATCCATGTTCAGTTTTAGAAATGTTTGTTTGAACCATGAGAATTTAACCAAAAAAAAAAAATGAATTTAGGACTTCTCAGTATATACATGGAAATTTAATCCAAAGGAATAGAATCCAAGGGAGTACTAAGTGAGTATAGAGAAGGAAAAATGCCAAAGGAGACTGAGAAGTTGCTGAGAGATTTTTAAAAAGTTTATATAAGAATAGAGGCAGGAAAGCTAAGGAAGGGATGTGTTTTAAAAAGCTATAAATGGTTAACACATTGAACCCTGCTAATAGATCAAGCAGAATAACTAAAAAATGTCCACTTGGCTAGCAGTATGAAGATTATGGTGACTTTAACTAGAATAGTTTCTATGGAGCTACACTGCCCGATACAATGTTTTGAGATGAAACATTTTGTATTTGCTTTGTCCATATGGGGCTACTGAGCACCTAAAATGTGGGTAGTGAATCTGAGGAACTGAATCGTTAATTTTTTGAAATTTAATTAGTATAAACAGTCACACATGACGAGTGGCTACATATTGGACAGTACAAATGGATTGTCGCAAAAATGCCACATTTTAGTAGACTGAAGAATGAAACTGGTCATTCTACATAACTTGTTCAAGAAGTTTGCCTCCGAAGTAGAAGAGTGAAAAAGAGCAGACTCTGGAAGGGAGTATGAGATTGGAAAAGGGCTGCTTTTAAGTTGAACCCACTTTAGAATATTCAAATGACAAAAAGAGAGTGGAGAGGAAGAAGCTGAAAGTACAGCATGGTGGGAGGGACTGATCTTAGATAACGTCATAACCAAAGGAAAAAACAAACATATATGTATGAATAGTGGTCGATTTGTAGATTTGGTGGTAAAAATAATTAGGGTAATTGCTCTTTGGAGTCTTCTATTTACTCTGCAAAGTAGGAGAAAGTTCATTGGAGAGTGTAGAGGAAAGTTATAGGACTGGGGGACTCTCTCATACACTTCCAGATGATTTTACCTCTTCCTAACTAATCCATCTGAGTTTTCACCAGCCTGGCTTAGACATTTGTCATGGACGTATTAGATTCCAAGGTAGGTATGATGTGAACAGCAGGGAAGAGCTGCCTGCCTAAAAACATCTCACTGAAGGAGCTTAAACTCATCCTGTATTTCCTACCGTCTGAGTCAATTCCTGTAATGTTTCTGGGAAAATGTCTTTCAATTAGGATAAAACTTCAAATAAAGCACAAGCATTGACTTTACATTAAGACCAATTAGCTTATCTGATTAACTCTTTAACAGATATTACCCAAAAAATGCAAATCAGGGAAGAAGTATAAAAGTTTCAGGTCATGGAGGTTCTTGGAATCCTACTAAATTGTAGGCTTCCAGGTGGCAGGAGGCAGTCCCGACCTTGAGAGGCTGAGGCTAGGATGGTGCGAAAAGGACGGACAGACAACACACAGATGCTAAAACTTGGCTTATAATTATTCTTAAAGACAATCTTCCACAATGCATGGCACAGTGTATGTATCCAGTACCTAATCCCCATAAAGTACCCTCCAAGGTGAACAGCCTCTTTGGAACTAAATTCAAATAGGATAGATGTGGCAGGCTGAGGAGGAAATATGTAGATCTTCTTGCAATGGCTTCTAAGAGGTGCTATGGAAGAATATCAGAGTGACGCAATAACTTTTACTAAGGTTAAATGCAAGGGTAAAGACTAATGGCTGTAATAGGAGGACCATGAAATGTGAGTCCAATAAAGAAGTCAGGGTGGGAAGAGTGGAGGTGAACCAATGACTTAGACAACAGGGTCTGAAAGCCATGTAAATAAGAGTGAGAATTAAAGTTGAAATGTAACAAGCAGGCCAAAGGAGGGGTAAACCCAGAGCCCCAACACTGTATCACCTTGTAAATCAATTCTGTTCCAGGTGTCATTTATCAGCACTCTCATTGAACCATAATTGTTCTCCACTTCTTAAGGGAACCATGGAAGCTACTGACACCAAAAGGAAAAACAGAATGCAATGTTCAAGTGCGATAACCACGTGTTATTTTTCTTAGAGTAATACTGGGTAGCTAAAGAGTAATACTGCTACAGTATTACTGTTCAAGAGCTAAAAAAAAAAAAAAAGAAAAAAATGACCTTTGGACCTAAAATAATTTTAACAATCAAAAACCTGAGTGTGAATTCATAGCACCCCAAACTAATCCGATAAACGTAGTGCTATTAAAACATTATTTTACATTCTAATTATTTAATATTTATGATGAAATACAGTTAAGATTTTTCTCATTAGATTATCCCAGTTCAAGAATATAGTCTAAAATAATTCAACGGAAGTTATCAAAGCTTAATATATGCTTCTTTTTCACTTACAACTGTTCTGTCCCTAATTTAAGCTCTCATTTTTTAATAAATTAATTCTATTTTTATCACAGAAATGTAATACAATTACATCTAAAACTTTGTTTTAAAAATACAACTAGACATTATTAACAAGTCCATGTATTAAATATTTTCCAAGTTGAAAAGGAAGAATATAATAAACTTTTCTCTCTTATTCACTGAATACCAAAATATTCATGTCCGAAACCTATGGCCATGATGAATGCTTTCAACCATACTCTTAATAAGTCATAAAACTCCTTATTGGTCTCTGCATTTTGAGTTCTTCCATATTTTCAACCTGATTAACGATGAAGAGCATACTAATAAAATCACTAGCCTGTAGGAATCTACTAGGAATTTTGTAAAATTCAGCATCAACATGTATGTACTTCAGTGGTGTCAGCACAGCTTCTGTAGGTCACAAACCCAGTGGCCCCACAAGAAGAGGTTTTCTCCTCTGTAAGGATTTTGCTGAATATGACCTTTTGAGCTCAGACCAAAATGTAAGTACTCATATCATGTTAATCTATGTCTTACTTAAGCAAACTTTATCTGCATGAAGCCTTCATTGGGAAGAAATGCATTTACTTATTATCAACATTTATGGAACCATGCCCACATTTAATTTTTCTAGTCAATTATAAACTGGTTATTACTATTTGTAAATCTCTTTAAAATTACCACATCCACAGTGTCCTTGTTCCATAATATTTCTCGGTTGACTATTTTGGCCAATTATTTCAAAGGCTTCCCATGAAAATGCTTACTTTACTAGGTCAGTAGTTTTTTGTTT
This sequence comes from Delphinapterus leucas, assembly GCF_059928025.1. Classification (NCBI taxonomy): domain Eukaryota; kingdom Metazoa; phylum Chordata; class Mammalia; order Artiodactyla; family Monodontidae; genus Delphinapterus; species Delphinapterus leucas. The sequence continues at coordinate 20,339,029 of NC_143149.1, forward strand.
TGGGTTTTTTTAAAAAAATTTTATTTATTTATTTATTTACTTTTGGCTGCACTGGGTCTTCGTTGCTGCATGAAGGCTTTCTCTAGTTGTGGCGAGCAGGGGCTACTCTTCCTTGCGGTGCATGGGCTTCTCACTGCGGTGGCTTCTCTTGTGGAGCACGGGCTCTAGGTGCGCGGGCTTCAGTAATTGTGGCATGTGGACTCTAAAGCACAGGCTCAGTAGTTGTAGCGCATGGGCTTAGTTGCTGTGCGGCATGTGGGATCTTCCCGGACGAGGGCTCGAACCCGTGTCCCCTTGCATTGGCAGGCGGATTCTTAACCACTGCGCCACCAGGGAAGCCCAGGTCAGTAGTTTTTAATTTGCAAATCGTTTGCAGTGGAAATCCACCGCTTCCATAACAGTTTGCCTCCAGAATATAATGGTCTGTAAATGTGTTAATCACTTACTTGTAGGAGTTCCAAATTTAGCGAATAAAAATACTGCATGGGACATACTTATACTACAAACATTATTATTTATCTGAAATTTGAGTTTAAATGAGCATTATATCTTTTATCTGTCAACCCTACATATCTGATTATTTTTATGAACAATGGGTATAGACTTTCATTCAGAGTTCCTAGCAATTTTCATCCAAGGAATTGCCAAATTATAAAGCCCTGTACTTTCAAGTTCCTGCAACTATCCCTGGAAAAGTTATGCCAGAGAGATCTCACATATAAAAGCCTAAGTAGAAAAACTTCTCCAGTCTTCAAAGTGGGACATTGTTCCCTGTAACTTTTCTCTTGATCAGGGTTCTGTTTCTCAAAGATTTGGTTACTCTTCCCCAGGTGTGATGGACTAAATGCTGATGCCCCTTCAAAATTCATATGATGACATCTGTACCTCCAATGTGATGGTATTTGGAGACAGGCTTTTGGGGAGATAATTAAGGTTAGATAAGGTCATGAAGGACCCTCATGATGAGATTAGTGCCCTTAAGAAAAGAGGAGGAGACAGGAGATCTCTCTCTGCTCTCTGCCATGTAAGGATACAAGGAGTAGACGGCTGTCTGTAAACCAGGAAGAAGACCTTCACCAAGAACCCGAACATGCTGGTACCCTGATCTCAGAATTCTACTCTTCAGAACTGTGAGAAATCAATGTTTGTTGTTTAAACCACTCAGTCTATGGTATTCTGTTACTGCAGCCTGAACTAAGACCCAGGCTTAAAAGGAAATTCACTTATTTCTCCATACATGTGATAATATCCTTAAAGAATTCTTAGCAAGCTCTCACTCAAATATCCTAAGGACATCACATTTATATAATTCTACTACATGCCCACTTTTTACAGACCTCTTTTCAGAGCATTCAGGCATTTCCCATTCTCCTGGGGGAGGCTGATGGGGCAGAATAATCTATTAATGTCACTAACAGAAAAAGAAACATTACAGAGAGGAGCAGTGTGAAATAAATTCTAGTAGCCTCATTTTCCAGAAGCATATTTGAAAATGTACCTTTTTGGAGCAAAAGAAAAAGCAGGGGAGTAAGTGTGGCTGACCTAGTAGTAATTTATTTAACTATGCTTAAACCATGAACCTTATTGAACATATATCCATTGCTATGTAATATATGTGCCCATCTTATGTCATATAGATCCAAAGCTATGTGTGTGTGTGTGTGTGTGTGTGTTTGCATGTGAATTCACTGAACCTGCCTATGGTGTATAAATGAATGCATACATACATACATATAAACACTGACAGTCTCTTTCAATTCCTACAACGGTAAGTATTTGTGCTATGCAATTTAACACTTATTTATGCATTATTTACACTTTCAAACTGGTATATCTAAGTCCATTTAAATTCTCAACTCCTTAGTAGTTTGACATGTCATTAGTCATAAAGATGAGGGCGATGAAAAGCAGAGGCCAGCTAGGGACTGGACACCAGAAGAGACTTGGCAAGCTAGGAAAATCAACTTCACAACACAGCTGGGCATGCAACAGCCAGATACCAGAATAACAGAAAAGGAGATGTCAAATGCAAATTAGGCAAGGAGGAGACTGAAAGTTCATGGACAAATCTGACATCAACACCAGCCAGACCTACAAAATGATAAGGCAGGGCCTAAAGCAGGCCTGTAAATGATGGACACTAACTCGCATGAATGGTCACTAGTCATCATGGAGAACATTAGAAGGTCTAGTGTCCACATTTCCATCAGTTTTAAAGATACACTTTTCTCGGGCTTCCCTGGTGGCGCAGCGGTTGAGAGTCCACCTGCCAATGCAGGGGACACGGGTTCGTGCCCCCGTGCAGCTGGGCCCGTGAGCCATGGCCGCTGAGCCTGCGCGTCCGGAGCCTGTGCTCCACAACGGGAGAGGCCACAACAGTGAGAGGCCCGCGTACCGCAAAAAAAAAAAAAAAAGAAAAGAAAAAAGATACACTTTTCTGCAGTCATTTATTCTTCTTTAGATTCCACTGAACCCTGCACAATGCTCATGAATTAAATAAACATTGGCTATCAGTGTACTAATGTTAATATCTGGGCTCTCGCTATATGCTGTTTCTACACATTATTTTCAATGACGGCTGCAATTTATATTGCAACAATAATTCACATAAGAAATTTAATGCATTATCTCTGTGCTCTGTCTAAAATACAAAGGCTAGTTGAACAGTATGTAGAAACTAAACAATCATGTGTACTAAACACATATCCATTACTAACAATACATTTAAAAGAATATATTTGCTGATCTAGTTTGGCTCATCTCTACGCATTACTCTGATAATTGTTGACATTACATGAAAGAAAAATGACAATTCCTTATGATATACTGAGGAAACTGATAACAAACATCTGACTCACCTAGGCAAAATATAATGAGCACTGGTTACTTCAGCTCTTTCAACAAAAATGTTCAAAATAAAACTGAAATCAACACTGATGTGATGCAGTCTAGCCCGGAATATATTTCAGACTGACAATAATGTTCTTGCTGTTCTTAATTTGATGCTGGTTTTTAATCATTGGTTGAATTTCAAAACATAAAAAAATCTGAAATTAGAAGAAGTCTGAGGTACTACGAATTGGTTATTTGACATCCACGTGAAACCTGGCTTACTGCAGCAGCAGAATGCCATCAACTGCACATTAAATGATGATGGCCCTCACAAGCCCCATACAGCACTCCCCATTACAAGAGGAAGCATCTGCTCACTTGAGGAGGCAGGAAAGTTTAGGAGCTTTTCCACAGACCCACCTATATCTATTTAGATATGTTTGTCATATTTATACTCCTCAATGGGAATAGTTTGGTTACATAGATCATTTGGGACACAGGAAAGCTTAGGATAAGGGTCAAAGTTTCCTTCCAGATAAAGGATACATCACCCTTATCAGTCATAGACTGAATGATTTTAGATTTTAATCCATGATGGTCAAGTCACAGTATGATCTGTCACTTAAAAACAGTGAAGTTTCATAAAATTTTGGCCAAAATCAAAGCTGAAGGGCAGGGTAGAAATGGATATCAATAATATCGTAGTACAAGAAAAAAAAATCTTTAAATGGCTCATACAAATAATGCTAGTGAACATTATTTAGGGCTCACCAGGTATCAGGTACTGAGTTTAGCACTTCGTAGAAGAATTTATTTAAACCTAAACAGGTACTGATAGATCCACTGTGCACGTGGGGAAAGCATGGTAAAAAGACATTAACTAATTTACTTGTCACATACTAGTTTAAGTGGTAAAACCTAGATCAAACCTAGGTTGGAGGCTCCAGAAGCCTGTATTCTTGAGCATTAAATGGTTGTGTTATTATGACATTGGCTACTGATCATGTGCGTGTATTGTACCTTGCACTTTGTATTATTTCTTCTTTTCACCTACTATAGTCATTCAGTGTGCCCATTTTCTTAAGCAACTTAAAAGATGTTTAACGACTGAGTCATTTCACCCTCTTCTGGATGAGATGAGAAAACTAGCAAGGCCTGTCATTCATACCATTTTTCTCTCAAACCACTTGTGATTCTGGGTAATAATCCGCAGATGGAAGTCATTAAAGTTTAATTTGTATGCATATGTGACATCTTGCTTTTCAAAATCTTTTTGACTTTACTCTTTCCATTACTGAAACTAATTGATACATACGAGAAATAACTAATTAAAGTGAGTGTAAAGCAGTTCTCTCAAATATAAAACATGCTATAAAATGCTAATAAAACCATAAAAATATATGGAAAAATCTGTCAATTACAAAACTAACTTCAGATGGGGAAGTAAATACCATTTATCCTTTACAATGTCCAAATAAGTGACTTGTTTGGCAGCTCAATGCCTTATTGCTTAATATTAATAAAATTTCAAGGAAAATAGTTGTCTTTCTTTCATAAGGCCCACAGAATAAAACTGAAGATGATAATTATAGTTACAGATTAAACTGGCAAAAAATCTCTAAGTAGCTATTTGCTGGGACCATATATCTTGGTTATGATTAAATAAATGCAAATCACTCGTTGGCAAATCGTATCGGAATAGAAGAGTTTCTTTCTCATCTTCATGAGCGACTCATGGCTGGGTGATGGGGAAGGGAGAGGATGCCTTTCGGAGGAGAGATCCGTTTATCAGGGGAGGCAGACACAGTGAGTAAATCGGCAGGACTGAGACTGCCAGATGGTCCTGGCTGTGAAGAATCAGAGGAGGCACAGGGAGGCCACTGCTCTTAACTGGGAAGACCTGCAGGTAACATTTATGTGTAGACACAAACGAATAAAGAAACTGCTTGGCTTGGTTTGTGTACATCCCTTGCAAGGAAAGATTAGAAAACAAAGCCCTTGAATGTATCAGCATTTTAGATAGAATTAAGTCAAGCTAGTTTCTGTATTTCTGAACTTTTTATAATTTTTTTTTAAGTCGGGGCTTTTCTGGGATTGATGACCATTTAGGAATATTTCTTCATTCATTTCTTTACTCAGTCATTTATTCCTTTTTCTAACAAATATCCATGGAATGTGTACTATACACCAAACAAATAGGGTCTTTATTATCCCTGAAGATAAGCCGTCTTCTCCATGGCACCTGCTCTCATGAAGTTCATCATCAAATGTGGAACACAAATAATGATTTGAATATAATTTTGATGAGATCAAAAATAGGGTGCTGCGTAACTATAAACTGGAAATTCTGACCCAGCCTGAAAATCACCTCTTAGTAAAATGCAAGACACAGACGCCAGGAAGATGTTTGTGCCCCACAGTGTGTGGAACACAGGGCAGTTTCTGGATCATGGAGAATGCAATTTAGGAGAGGAAAATTTCCAAGTGATTCTAAGGACATATGTTAACCCTAAGGACGTAAGTGTGACCACAATTTCTTCTTGCTTTCTTGTTCCCTAGATAAGATTCCTAACCGGTAGAAAGTAATATTTGATTACAAAAAGTGAATTCCATTCTTCCCACAATTAGGAAAACAGGATAAAACTAACATGTTGAAGGAAGAATAACATTCCTGAATTATCCTTGAGATCGTGGGTCCCTAGTTTTTCTTTGAGAAAGGGCTACACATTTTCCTATTGCTTGTCACCACTCCAAATGAATATACAGCAGGGTTTGCTGACAACAATGTCCAAGGGACAATGAGACAGATGGGGGCACGGGAGAAAAGTAAAATTTCTGAGTAGAACTGGTCAGGATCCTAATAGTCAGTTAGGTTTTCCTCCTCACTGAAAGGCCAGGAAACCAGAAGGATGTGGCCGAAACAGAGGAATGTTGTAGTAACTGTCACAGACTTTTAAACACCCTCTTAGGAGAATCTTACTAGTACTGAGACCAATAGCAAAGTTTTTAATAAGATAAATGTTATTTTATACTGCTTTCAAAGACACTATACTCATGTGTTTTTCAGGTCCAGATTAAATCTGGGATTATGGTACAATACTCTCATTCCCGTCTCTCTGGCTGACAAACTCTGGCTCTGAGGAAATGGACTTTCATAAACTTTTTCTCTGTGTTTATAGGTTGCCATAATTGAAGTAAGAGTCATAAGCGTTAATTCCTCCCCAAAATCTGAATTCCTCTTCAGTAAAATATTTATTATTCATCTCCTATACATGAGGCTTTGTACAAGCAAAAGAATTTTACATTAAAATAATGACAATAACAATACTTCTTGAGTGTATATCATGTGCCAAGATCTGTATCGAGCGATAGATTACTTATTTAATCCTCAGAACATAATGAGGCCTGTACTTTTATTTTCTCAATTCTGGAAAGGCAGCTAGAGAGGTATCCTATTTCATCTTAAGTTTTAAGTTGAACTTGCTGTAAGTTTTAAATTGCCACATTAATTTTATATATCAGTAAGGGAAAAAAAGTCAGTACTCCATGAAATATCATCTATTATTTCATGCATCCAAATTAATAATGTGGTAAAATGTGGGAAATGTTTATCTTATTATGAATGAAATAAAATAGCTTGTTCAAGGTTAAATATCAAGGGTGACTAAGACTGGGGAAGTCGCAAACGGAAGGTGATGCAGGACCAGACAATGCAAAGGACTATAGCTGGAGAAGGTGGGCTGCCTTCCAAAACAGTTGCCCAGATCAGGCATTTATCTTGCAGATTTACCACAATTCTGGCCCAGCACCTGCCATAATAATTCAAAATTTTTATTTTATTGATGTTCCAGAGTTGATTGGCAAGTAAATGCCGATTTATGTAAACTAAACTCTCACAAGAGACTTTCTAGAAGGTCAATCTATTAATCTGTCATGAGAAATCTATCTGCCAAGACATTCTAATTGGGTGAACCTGACCAATTTATTTATAAGTAAGTTATACAGGAAGACAAGTTTTCAAGAAGTTCCTTGTTAATAAGCAAGTGTTATGGGCTAAATTCACATGCTGAAGTCCTAACTTCCAGTACCTATGAATGTGGCTGTATTTGGACAGAGAGCCTTTAAAGATGTAATTAAGGTAAAATGAGACATTAGGGTGGGTGATAATGAGATAAACATTTCCCACATTTTACCACATTATTAATTTGGATGTATGAAATAACAGATGATATTTCATGGTTTACTGACTTTTTCTTTCCTTATTGATATATAAAATTAATGTTGCAATCCAATTTGACTGGTGTCCTTATATGAAGAGGGATGGACACACAGAGAGACACCAGGAATATGAGGACACAGAGGAAAGAATACGTGAGGACACAGCAAGAAGTTGGCCATCTGCAAGCCAAGAGGAGAGGCTCAGAAGAAACCAAATCTGCTACCACCTTGGTCTTGGACTTCTAGCCTCCACAACTATAAGAAAATAAATTTCTGTTGTTTAAGTCACCCAGTCTGTTGTATTTTGTTATACCAGCCCTAGCAAACTAACACAGAAAGGAAAAAAAGAAAAATGTAATTAGGCATATAAATCAAAATTTTAGTGAACTCAAGGTCTAAGAGTTTGAGACATTTCTCTAGTGAGGATATACTTGACCCTCAAACCTAACATGGGACTGATCTCACTGCAAAGGCAGAGAACTTGCCTTGTCAGAAGGTATTTGAATGGGCCTTCAAGTAGAATTCCTTAAAAAAATGGGGTTTGCTGAAGGATAAGCACATGCTCTGCAGTTACATTCACTCTACTTTGTGAAAACCTTTAAGAAATTCTAGTTAAAGGGATTCTGCATATTTCTGATGATCCACTATGTCTTGATTTCCAATATTTACTCGCAGATACCATTTTAACTTATATGATTCATCTTACATCCATATACAATCTCTAAGACAAGCATGGCTATAAATCACCATAAGTCTCATAAAATCAAAGCACTACATAAAGTTTTCAGAGAGGCAAACTCTATTCAGAAGTTTCAGAAAAAGAGTCCTAGAAATGGTCTTGAAGAATGGGCTAGGAGTTTAATAGAATGGATATTTAGGGGCAAGTTATTTTAAACTGGAAGAAACTTCATAAAACAAAAAGTTTTGACTATAATGATGTAACTGAGCACAGTCTTTCTCAGTAAGGTTGTACATGGAAGAGAAACAAGGGAACCAGGCTTGAAGTGGAAGACATATCATAAGGGCCCTTGAACAACAGCCTAAGAAAATTTCACGTGTTTTGGAAGATAATAAAGCAAATGGTGGTACATCCATTCCATGAAACACTACTCAGCATGAAAAATAAACTACTAATGTATACTACAACTTGGATGAATGTCAGACATTATGATGAGTGGAAGAAGCCAGTCTAAAAGACTGCATACTGTAGGATTCCTCTATATGACACTCTAAAGATGACACAACTTTAGACAGACTCTGGACAGAAAACAGATCAGCAGTTCTGAGTCGGAAATGGGAGAAGGGTGTGACTACAAGGAGATCAGAGAAAGGATTTCTGGGGGGTGACGAAATTGTTCTGAATCCTGATTATGATGGTTTTTACATAAATCTATACATATGTTAAATTTTGTAGAAATGTACACTAAAAGGAAAAAAAAAGTCTGTCGTATGATATTTTTAAAAATAAAATTAAAATTGTGGGGCTTCCCTGGTGGAGCAGTGGTGGAGAGTCCGCCTGCCGATGCAGGGGATGCAGGTTCGTGCCCCGGTCCTGGAAGATCCCACATGTGGTGGAGCAGCTGGGCTCGTGGGCCATGGCCGCTGAGCCTGCGCGTCCGGAGCCTGTGCTCCACAACGGGAGAGGCCACAACAGTGAGAGGCCCGCGTACCGCAAAAAAAAAAAAAAAAATTAAAATTGTGAATTAAGCTAGTAACTTCCATAAAGAAAAGTAGATATGAATACAGTATTTAAAAATAATTTACTGATTAAACTAATAGTTTCACCTAAAGGAAAAAGGAGAGAGAAAGAAATCAAGATTATTTAGAGGTTTAAACCTAGGCAGAAGGATAAGTGCTTCTGGTGCTGTTAATTAAAAAAGAAAAATAGTGAATTCAGAGAGAGGGTTTCATTGAATATGAGGAAAAGGATAATTTTGGACTTAACATATCTGCCTGCCAGAGAAAGCTCCAGAGAGCATCACCAATTGGCTGAAAATATGGATCTGGAATGTAAAAGGGAATTTTAAAAGAGCAAGGTAAAGACATGGATTTTAAAGTCCACCTGCTTATAAGTGCAAACTGCAACGGTAGTCATAGAAAAGGTCACACTCAGCAGGAACCATAAATCAGCAGGATGAAGAAATCTTGGAGGTGTCAATTTTATGAGGGAGAAGAAGAGGCGCTAATGAATCCCCCCCTCCGAAAGCACCAGCCTAGCACGTGCTTTTCTCACATGTCGTATGATATTCACTTGTCATTAAGTTTCAGTTTGGTTTTTTTTGAAACCAGTATGTGGTCACTCTAACCAATCATATATGAACTTGAGCATTTACCCAAGATGTGTACCCAGCACACCTACCATGTACAGGGTAGCACTAGATGATATCACGTTACTATTTATTCCTTGGAGACAGGTCTAGATTTTTATTAAACTCTAGGTGTCTAAAAGGAACAAATTACACAGGTTTTCGAGCTACGAGCTCATTCTTGTACTGAACCGAGGTGATAAATGGAAGCACTGAGTGTGGAGTGGAGACACAAGGTGTAACGAAGGTCTCATTGAGTGGATTTTAGGCAGATGGAACTGTAGACTCCTTGACTATGGTTCTCTCAGAAAATGTGCCCTAAACTTCACTAACATTTCATTACTTTTGTTATAAATAATCTCTAAAAGCTCCTCTCTTCTCACCATACGGATCTTGACCAGAAGCCTGTTATCTTATTTCCTCATTTCTCCGTTGCTGCTCTGCGTTGTAAGGATTCATGCTCATTGAGTCAAGCCTCTACAGAGTCAGGCTGAATTACCCAGTCGGACTCATGCAATTTCCAAGAATGCTGGAAATGATTCAAGCATTTAAAAAGGAAATTTACTTTTCACACTGATGCCTTTTTGTGTAGGAATCCTTAGAAACAACTGAGGAAAGCCCTTATCCTGAGCTGTGATCAAAGTCTCAGAAACTGTATGGTGGAGACAGCTTTAAGACAGAGTAAGTGACAGGAAACCATTTTAGAAACACACCATCGTGTTCACGCTTACAAAACATGACAAACTTTGTCAAATGGAACCTTGGTTAACCACAAGTGCTCCAAAACAGAAGGAAAGTAAACTGGTCGTTTTTCTTACAGGAGCATATATGAAAGTGTTTGTAGGATGACAGAAATGCAATGGATAGATTCCCATAGCAATTGTCCTTCTTTTTAAAAAGAACTACTGGATACTATAGATTGGTTTATTTAACCTGAACTATACCTTTCTTCTGAGGAATTAAGAAATCAAAGCAAAACAAAAAGAACATAATTTCCAGGTTCTTTTGAATCAAGGGTTCTGGAAGGCAAGTTAGATCCTCCAATCATATGCATAGTTATGAAATTTTGAAGGCAACATTGAGGCAGAAGCCACCTTCCTGTCATGTTTTATCTGTTTCTGCTTGGAAACGTGTGGGGGAAACAAAGATTTCAGCAGCAGTGAAGCAGCGTCCTTTCCTGTCCCTGCACCACCTAATATATAGTCTCTAGTCCCATGCGGTTACTGAGCACCTGAAATGTGGCTTGTCTAAATGAAGATGTTCAGTAAGTGCAAAATACACAGTGGATTTTGAAGTCTTTGTACCAAAAAAATGTATTCCGTCAATTTATCATGGATTATATTTTGAAGTGCTTTTATCTTCTATTTTGGTTAAATAAAAAGAAACTTTGCCTGTTTTGTTTTACTTTTTTAAAAAAATAAGGCTACTAGGAAATTTGAAATTACAAATGTATCTCTCATTATATGTCTATTAGACAGCACTGCTCCAGCTTCCTGTGTGTGGAAAGAAAGCTATAGGGTGAAGCAGTTATGGGGCTTCTCTACCCATCCATCCAACCCCTGGCTGGCAGCTATGGCCATTGGTTCTCCAGCTCTGGGGTTGTTCAGAGGCCATGGGAGTGGGTTCCTGATTCTGGCATAGCTCCAGTAACAACCTCATAAGTGGCTCTCCTCCTGGGTTGGTCCTGTATTGTTCTGGGAGTCATTACCACGGGTCCTGCTTAGAATCTCTTCCTTCAGTCCTTTTTCCTATTTGGTAAACACCTACTTATCTTTATTATATTTCTTATTCCTTCTTGTTTAAAAGTCTTAGCATGTTTACTGTTCCTTGCACTGAACCTTGACTTATAAAAAGGAGAACAGCTTAAATAATAGGAACAATTTCAGGAACGGAACTCCTTCAGATTTTTTTTTTAAGTATCTGAGGGAAAAAAAATAGATTCTGATGACAAACTTGTAAAGCTATGAGAACATCCCTAGTCTGTGATATTGGGGAAGGTGCGTCCATTCTTCTTGCCTGAATATAGCACTTATAATACCTGTATTTGCACATTCCAAACCAGGTATCAACCCTGAAAACCCTCCAAATGATTTTAAAAGATACTTCCATATAACCACAACACTGTCTTTTTCATTTTTAAATGGAAGTTTAAATAGAAGACTCCAATAAAGGAAGAAGAAATGAGGTGGAATCCATCTGGGACCATGAACCATTCCTTGGTCAAATCTGATTTCCATGATAAGAGCCTATGAAATTACTTGCTGTTTTTCTCATTTTCAGCATATCTTGAGGGCACTGAAATGGTGACCTCCCTTCCCGCGTTCCTGTGTTTCTGTTGTAAAGGGGATTTATTCATCCGACTGCTTATCACTGGCATCATTCTATTTCGTATAGAGGTGGTTGTCTATTGCGCACACAGGCTGCTCCATGCAGTGCTACTGGGCATTCAGTGATGATATCCCAGCCTCAGAAAACCACTGCCCTCACCAGGCTTGCTTTTGCAGTCAAAGCAAGTGCATGTGTTATCCCCAGCCACGCAAGATTTGAGATGTAGATTAAGAAAGCACCAGCCTCGGGCTTCCCTGGTGGCGCAGTGGTTGAGAGTCTGCCTGCCTGCCGCACAGGTTGAGAGCCTGTGCTCCGCAATGGGAGAGGCCACAACAGTAAGAGGCCCGCTTACCACAAAAAAAAAAAAAAAAAAAAAAAAAAGAAAGCACCAGCCTCTACTTGCCACAGTGAGGAAGTACGGGAGTTGTGTAAAGCCAGAAGCAGTACAATAATCATTGGGGGACACACATACACACACACACACACACACACACACATACACGGTATATTCCTTTCACATAAGTTCAATTTTCACCTATCCTATCCTATCATGTGTTTGACAGTATGCAAAGAGAGTTTTTAGAATAGTATTTGAGAGAAAGGGACTGGGAATTGCTGAATAAGATTTTTAGGTTTTTTTGGTGCTACTTTTCAATCTCACATTTTAGACTGAATTAACCTAGTCTTTAGCTAGTTACATTATTTGGCATGATTTCAAGTGCAGTAATGTTAGGATAACAGCTCACAGACTACATAAGCACAGACAAAAAGTAGAAAGCTGGGATACAGTGGGACGGAAGGGAGTGCAGGCTTCTCTGTGACTTTCAGGCCTGGGCTCAGCCTAGTTTTAGGCTGAGAAGCTCTCAAGTTGTGATAGATCTAGAAATAAATGGATTTTTGCATTTTATATTTTATAGAAATACAATTACAGACCTCAAATAGAGACACAGATTTGCTTATAATCTAGAAGAAGGGAAAAAAGGGAAGAAGATACAGGAAGAGAGAAAGGGAGAAAGATGAAATGTAGAAAATGATGGGAAGATAAGAAGAAAGGAAGGAAGACCTAACAGAAGAGATAGTTTTAAAAAGCAGGGAAGGAAGGGGCTCCCCTGGTGGTGCAGTGGTTGAGAGTCCGCCTGCCGATGCAGGGGACATGGGTTCGTGCCCCGGTCCGGGAGGATCCCACATGCCGCGGAGCGGCTGGGCCCGTGAGCCATGGCCGCTGAGCCTGCACGTCCAGAGCCTGTGCTCCGCAATGGGAGAGGCCACAACAGTAAGAGGCCCGCATACCGCAAAATAAATAAATAAATAAATAAATAAAAGCAGGGAAGGAAGGAGGGAAAAGAACAAAATGAAGATTGAAGAGAGAGTATGGCAGGAAATTTGTGAAGAATTAATTTTTGTTAAACTAATAATTCAAGTGCTGTGTTCTTTTCCTCTGTGACTACCTGTATGGACCGGTACTCTATCATTCCATGAGGCAAAGAATCTGTACAAGGGAAGAATGACACTATGGATTCCGTTCTCACTCCACCTGCCCCACACACTGTTCCCTGGACTAACAGAAGATCTGGAGTGGAGGGGAGGAAACAAAAAATCGATGAGTAACAAGCTGAGAACTAAAGTATTGCCTGCCCTGTCAGTAAACAAAGGATGCTGCAGCCATCAAGCCAGCACATTAATGTAGAGCCACCTAGACGGCGCACCCTGAGGAAACTCAGGATGAGAAAACACAGGACACTGGCCCCAGATAGCTGAGGTACATATCAAAGCAATGATTTCCATAAGCCCAGGCTCTTGCATCTCCCCATACACAGAAAAGTACTGAATTCCTTAACTTGAGATATCTGGTTTTCTTTAATTAACAGTAATCTTTTGATGTTCCGACCACTTGGTTTTGTTGCAAAAACTCCTATATATCCTGGCTTCCCCACTTCCTCTTCAGAGCAGTCTCTCAGCATTATATGAGATGCTCTCTCCTGGGCTTGAAGTCCTAAGAATGTACACCAAATAAAACATAACTCTCGACTTTTAGACTGTGCATGTTTTTTTTCAGTCGACAAAGCTGTACTCCAGTGTCTATTACCTACGATCTAAACCTGGCAAAGGAGGGAATTTCCAGATTCAAGAGTAGAGTAAATTTCATTCCATGTCCTAGAGCAAAGTTTTTGGAAAGCTGCAGCTCTACCACACCTGGGCATGGAGAGTGACTAAAAATAAAGCAAAAATTTAAAAAAACATAAAGCAATTTTGTGCATGTAGACCCCAAAGAACGAAAAATCTCCTTTTCCATGCAGGTGCTTATCACAGCAAACTTGTGGCCTAGAAGACACCTGTGAGTTAGGAGAGCCCCAGTCTGTGAGTGAACAGAACTAAAGAGGGAGGGAGAGGAGTATGTACTTAGCAGACTGATGTGAACTGATGCCATGTGGAGGGACTCACATCAGAGGGGACTCTTGATTGATTCACAAAAGATGAAGGAAGATGAGGCCGCCTCACAGTTCTTTACCAAATTCACGGAGGAGGGAAAAATGTAATACATTTTTGAACATTTATTATGTACCTTCACATGTAATTCTGGCAAGTCTTACAATTTAGAGTATCGTCACTCCAATTTTCTGCTGAGCAAACACAGATTCGCCCAAGATAACTCAGCTGGTGTATTTTAATGCTGGAATTTAAGCACAGGCTTAACACATTTTACAATATATTGCACGCAGGACACTCCACACTGCCCTGGGCTTCATTATTATTTGCTAAGATGCTCATTCAAAAGTATTTATTGAGTTCCTATCGTGTGTCAATATGGTGCTAGATACTTGCCAAACATTTTAAAATCACGGAGCCTGTGATCTAATGCGGAAGACAGATGCTAAATAATATCGGTACTGCATGTTATGAGAATGTGTAAGAGATGAAATCTAAACTAGTCTGAGAAAATTAGAGAGGAGGTAACACTTAAGCTGAAATTTGAAAGGTAAGGAATTAGGTAGACTAAGGAATAGGGTTACCAGATAAAACAAGCCACCCAAATATTGCATGGGACACGCTTAGACTAAAAGGTTATTTGCTGTGTACCTGAAATAACAAATTCAACTGGACATCCTACATATTTTTCCTAAATCTGGCAACCTCACTAAAGGAAGTGTCTTCCAAGAACAGGGAAGAAAATGTATGAATATCCTGAGTGTAACACACATGGCAATTCTGAGAAGGTAAGAGGCCAGTGTAGCTGGAGCACAGAATGGGAAGGGAAGACCAGGTAAAGATGATGATTCTGCAGAATGATCTCAAGAATTGCCTTGTAAGCCACCTTAAGATTTTGTATTTTATTCTAAGAGCATTGGGAAGCTATTGCATGGTTTTAATCAGGTGAACAAAATGATCAAATTTTAATTTTTAAAATACCACAATGGCTAAAATGTGAGTCACGATGGATTTGTAGAGAGCAAAAGGTTGAGTCTGATCTGACAGGAGAAAATGGTAGTCTGAATTAGGTCGCTAGCAGCTGAGAATTAAATGGATATTAGAAATATTTCGGAAGTGGAATGGGCAGTTATGTATATGTACATATATATGTATATGCAGGTCTACTCCATCATCATCTCAGAGATGGCTTATCACGGTTCTCAAAACTCTCTCCCTCAGGCCGCACTGGAAATCTACCCTCTCTGGGCATCTATGAGCCCCTGGACTCTCTGCCTCTAACTCTGACACAATCCTCCACTCCCTCTCCTGTTCCCAATGCTCCTCTTCTCTAGAAACATCTCTCTCTGATTAGGGAACTTTACTCCAGCCTTAATCTTTTCTCAGAAGTGCCCTTTCATTTTTCTGCCTTGAGTCATATTTAACATTCCTTGAGGCAATCTCAAATAGATTTTTTTTTTCCTTAAATTCTGCACAGCTTCTTTTCAGCTATTCCTCCTAATCTCTCAGTAAACTGCACTGGCCCTTGGAAATGAACTCCTTTTAGGCATAACAGCTTATCTAATGACTTTAAAATCCTTACGGATAAACCTTCCCAAAGCGATTTTAAACTGTTAACTTCAAACACAAACAAAAACTGTACTCCGTTACGTTTCCCTCCCCACTTTTGTTATGTCACAGATTTATATCCTTTTACGTTTGTACCCACTAGCATAGTTTTTTTTTTTAACATCTTTATTGGGGTATAATTGCTTTACAACTGTGTGTTAGTTTCTGCTTTATAATAAAGTGAATCAGTTATACATATACATATGTTCCCATATCTCTTCCCTCTTGCGTCTCCCTCTCTCCCACCCTCCCTATCCCACCCCTCCAGGGGGTCACAAAGCACCAAGCTGATCTCCCTGTGCTATGCGGCTGCTTCCCACTAGCTATCTACCTTACGTTTGGCAGTGTATATATGTCCATGCCTCTCTCTCGCTTTGTCACAGCTCACCCTTCCCCCTCCCCACATCCTGAAGTCCATTCTCTAGTAAGTCTGTGTCTTCATTACTGTCTTACCCCTAGGTTCTTCATGACATTTTTTCCCTTAAATTCCATATATATGTGTTAGCATACGGTATTTGTCTTTCTCTTTCTGACTTACTTCACTCTGTATGACAGACTCTAGGTCTATCCACCTCATTACAAATAGCTCAATTTCGTTTCTTTTTATGGCTGAGTAATATTCCATTGTATATATGTGCCACATCTTCTTTATCCATTCATCCGATGATGGGCACTTAGGTTGTTTCCATCTCCGGGCTATTGTAAATAGAGCTGCAATGAACATTTTGGTACATGACTCTTTTTGAATTATGGTCTTCTCAGGGTATGGGCATAGTTTTATGTTAATGTTAAGCTAAGTGGTGCTGGCTTGGGGGAGGAGCTTTTTTTTTTTTCTTTTTAACTTACTTCAAAGCAGTTGTTCGTGGCTTTGCAATTGCCTGTGGTACTACAGCTGTCAAACTAATTTCTGGAGTTCCCATGAAGGTTTTTTGGACTGTATAGTACTGTTAGATCAGTGTCGCTGTGGGGGTGTGAGGTCCAGGGCCTCCTATTCCACCACCGCTCTGAAGTCATTCCTACAAGTCATTCCCACTTTTAAACACACCTTCTTTCTTGTTAAAAGTTAGAGAATAAACGTTTTGTATATTTTTCAATTTAAAATACATGGTGCTGCTGTATCAAATTAACTGCACTACTACACACGTATTAGAATGGCCAAATTCTAGAACACTGACAACACCCAAAGCTGACAGGAATGTGGAGCAAGAGGAACTCTCATGCATTGCTGGTCGGGATGAAGTATGGTCCAGCCAGTCTGGAAGACCGTTTCTTACAAAACTAAACATACTCTTCCCATATGATCCAACAATTTCACTACCTGGTATTTATCCAAAGGAACTGAACACCTATGTCACACAAACACTTACACATGTATATTTACAGCATCTCTACTCATAACTGTAAAAAGTTAGAAACAACTAAGATATTCTTCAATAGGTAAATGGATAGACTGTGGTACATCCATACAATGGAATATTATTCAGCATAAAAAAGAAACAAGCTGCCAAGCCATGAAAAGACATGGAGGAAACTTAAATATATATTACTGTGTGAGAAGTCAAGCTGTAAAGGCTACATACTGTATGATTCCAACTATATGACATTCTAGAAATGGCAAAGCAGCTGAGACAATAAAAGATCAGGGGCTGCCAGGAACTGGGGGTGGGGGAGGTAGGATGAATAGAGCACAGAGGAATTTTTTAGGGCAGTAAAACAACTATAATGATGGATACATAGCATCATAGATTTGTTCAAGGTCTTAGAATGTACACCAAAAGTGAATGGTAATGTAAACTATAGACTTGGGTGATAATGATGCATCAGTGTCAGTTCATCAGTATTAACAAACATCCCACTCTGGTGGGGGATATTGGTAAGGAGGGCAACTATGCAGGTATGGAGGCAGGAGCCTATGGGAATTCTCTCTGCCTTGCTCTCAGTTTTGCTGTAAATCTAAAACTGCTCTAAAAAATAGACTACTTTTAAGAGTCCATATGATTATAGATTAAATAAAATGATTTAATTACAGCCACACAAATCAACACGGGTGAGTCTCAGAACATAATGTCAGACGATGAATGAAAAACAGCTGCAGAAGGGTAGAGTACGACACCACTTCTAGAAAGTAAACGCAAGTAAAATACACGATGTTTTATTTAAGGGTATATCCATTTGCGGGAAACCATAAAGTAAAGCAAAATGAGGAAGAACACAAATTTTAACTTAAGCATTCCCTCTGGGGAGAAAGAGTAGATTGGCTTTGTCAGGGGCTACAGAGAACATTAGCTGTATAGATAAGGCTCACGGCAGTTTCTCAGTGCCAATTCCATTGCTTTGCTTCAATATGAGTAATACCAATTTATATAAATGAATACATTATATCCATTAGATATGTAAAATTGCACAATTTTTTTATAATACGTAAGTATATTTTAGAAAGCCAAAAAAAAACCCGAAGATTAAACTGTAGACACTTGAGATAGCCTTACTAAATCAAATGAGTCTTCATTTTTTTTTTCTCAAGATAATCTTAAATTGTGTAATAAAGTACGGCATAGGTAAATTTAATCTTGGCTGGGAACTTATTTCAAATTGATTCATCAACTAAGCAAACTCCTTTACGTAACCACAGATTTCTTAATAGCTCATAGTGGACCTTTCAGAGTATACCAGCTGTAAAATATTTAGGTTCTCAGAAAATTTCTTTTTTTTAATGCAAGGCTTTTGTCTACTCTTTGCTTTGAATCACAGTTGAGGAGATTTGGGGGAAAACACTGTATTTGATTTTTATTTTACTCTTGTCTTAACACAAGGAGAAGGCAAACTCTCTTGTTCCACAATCCTCCTTGGATGATTTTTCAGCACCACCCTTCTTCAGAATTAAATCTGTGGGAGGTAAATGATTTCTTTCTACTTTGACCCTCTTTTCAATTCTTTCCAAGTACATGTTATGTGATACTTGTCCAGACTCTTAGGGAGATAAGCCTCTTTGCATATTATTAACAATGTAGCTTAAGCAACATCTTACCAGCTTCACAGCCACTTAGACGCTAGTGTGCTACTGCTCCGTGATTATAGGTCCATCATGATCATATGCATTACAGGATTTTTATTTCTAATGACTAATCACATCATAGTTAGATTTTTAAATTATCTGGAATATATTGTAGCATTTATTTCCAACGTGACTCCACATCCATTTTTTCTGATCAGAATAAAATCAAGAATTCATTAGTTCTGTGAAACTACTTTTCTGTTGGTCAAATCTACCTTGTAATTTATAACAGAGTATTGATTCTGCTAATCTTAACTGGCTCCAAAATGTTAGCCAAATGTCTAATTTCTGAAATTACTAATGGGGTCGCTTTACATGTTGGGAGAGTTATCGACACAAACTGACCAAACACAGTGATGCCATATTGGTTGTGTTCCATTTTGTTATAAACAACTATGGGAAAATTCTGAATCCCGAAATTTCAAATTTAGAGCTTTGATGTATATGAGAGCAAGCATCATTTACAAACATTTAAGAGTCTGGATTCTCTCTTAAGGAAACAGAGATTTCCTGCAGGAACTTCACTGGGGAGTTACTATAAGGCAGTAAGGAAAACAGATTGGCTAGAGGAAGAAGTCAAGTTCTGTGTGACCCACCAAGGGATACACTGACGTGGCAGGCACCCAAATTTTCACAGGGTTTATTTGACAACCTCTGGAATGTGTGTATCTTCACAAAGCCTCCAACACACTTTCCAGCTTCTCACTGACCCAGGACTAACAGCATGTCACTGATAAACTGAACTAATGCACGGTTGTACAGAATATCTCATTGAGCCAGATCCTTCCAGACTTATAAAAGAGAGCAGGAAAATCAACATCGTTCTGAGCAAGGCCATAAATGCTTAATGTTGTCATAGTATAGAAACTCTTTAAATCCCCCCTCCTGATGGGAATGGAATAAACTCTGTCAGAGTCTTGGTCGCATACCATACACTCACGGCCTTGTTATCCAATCAAGCAAAGATACCACGTCTGTCACCACAGCCTCAAATGGGGCTACTACTTGGTTAAGTCTGCATCAGTCCACTGTCATCACCCAGAACCCAGGAGTCAGACTGGTGAATTAAGTGAGCATATAATGAGGACCATCATCCCTACATCATTTAGATCATTAAAAAGAGACACTGCCATTCTGCCTGGGATGCAATACTGTCTCTGATTTACTAGTTTGGTCAGACTTACTATACCACTGTAACAGCTCTTATTCCACAGGCCAAAAAAACAGTTGTGATGCTCCAACAAGTATAAAATATATCTGTTCTAATTATGCATTTGGACCAAAGAAATGTCCAATTCATGGGTATATGGACCCAACAGAGCCCCTGTGAAACAGACTTTATCAGGTTTCCATTTGCTGTTGGGTCCCCATAATTTCCCTCTAACAAGGAGGCTATGTTAATGCTTTGATTCCCCCAGATTATACCTCATACCCTGTATCTAAAAGTCTTTAAAATGTTTGGGAATTCCCCTTTCCCAGCATAAAGGTACCCAAGTTGATGATGTATTTCCTCTGAGGATGTATTGGGAGAATCATTTTGGGATGCATTTGCTGTGGTATTACTGGGTCTCTCCTCAGGGCAATAGTTCTGGGTCTGAGAACTGGTTCAGGTCCAGAAATTAAGCAATGGCTTCTGACCTCCTAGTGGAGCAGTGGCCTCAAGATTCTTGACCTTGATTTATTCTGCATCCTAGATTTTTTTTTTACTGTGCAGTTTCAGCAACTCTCACATTTTTTTCCCAGCTCTCTTCCTCCCAGACACACCATGATCTGAAACATATCTCCAGAGTTTCCTGCAGGTCAAGTCTCCTGGACTATGGCTTTGACATTCAAATGACATTTTTGTCTGCCTCATTATTTATGGTGAAGTATCACTGTCTAGACTTTATTATTTTGAGATTATATCATCCACAGTTCTGTAATAACGTCTCCTACCACCAGTTCCAGTCTAAAAAGGATAGTCACCACTGAACTGCTTAACGATCCTGGTACAGTTCTCACCAGCATATAATTTAAAACTCTGGTAATTGTGGGCTTTTCTAGACCTTCCTTCATATGGAACTTAGTTGACGGGTGATTTTCTAGTCTGTCTATTTCTCTGAGATTTCAATGTCTTATTCTACCATCTACCATGGTCATCCTCACGTTTCTACTTCATTAAGTGCCATTGTTTTCTCCAAGCTTCTAAGAGCCTCCTAACAACGTTATCACTTCTGTCTAAAGGTCCTTCCCAAGGTATTAAATGTTATGTTCTAGTTGAGTGTTTTCATATCAATAAACTCTTTCTTATCCGACTATATAATGAATCCCCCTTGACTAGCATCCTCCCATTCCAATGTCTTACACAGTCTCCCAATTCCTGCTCATACACGTTGGCTAGGTCCTACAGCTCCTTTCTTTTCTTTGCCAATAGTATTTCCTTATCCAGGTTAAGCTGTGACTTGACCCTAATTACCATTCTAGTTACCAGGAGGAAAGCTAGGGGTGGGATCCAGGTATGAAGGCACAACGGTTTATAATGCAGAGGCTTCCACGTTGTTTTCAAGCAATACGTGTGTGAACCTTTCATATGAAAAAGGTGCTACTTCTGCAGGCCCAACGGTCTGTCTCAGGTGCACTGACCTAGATATCCCAATCCCATATTTCAGTTCCTACTGAACCCAAATTAAGGCCATGACCTTGGTATAACAGACTTCATGGGGTTGAAAATTAATTCTTTTCCAGAGATCATCTAGCTTTCAAATCAAGCCCTGAGCCTTGTCCTGAGTTGCTTTCTGTCCTCTGATTGAAGAAGATCAGATTCTCTTCATATATTTGCCAAAAGGCCCTTTGACGGTCACACTCTGCCTTAAATTGACGATTACCCGTATTTTTCCGTGTCTTTGCCCAATGCTTTGACTTTACCCAGCAGCAGCCATCTGGCTCCTTAGTCCTCAGAACTGTTTCTTCCCCCATACTTCTCAAACAAATGAGAGCAAGTGCATTCCATTCAGTTAACAGCTAATGAACATTTTAACAACTGTACACTAAAGCAAGCCAGGGGAAGACCAGAGTTCAGACCTTTATTGCCATCTAACCAGTGGGTGATCCATTTCACCAAACCTCACTTTATACCCACTTCTTAGGACAACTTCTAATACCAGCTATCTTAGAAAAGTTTTTCTGGAAAGAGATTCTATTATGATATTTGTCTGCAAGAAGTTAACTGGGAAGTGCATTACGGAACAGCATACATAAGAAAGCAACGATAGCAGGACTGGAGCAATGGGAGAATCTGAACTATGCTATAGTTACAACAGAGGCCTGAGAAGATTCCATGGGGGAATTTGGATCTGGTGTGGCCCTTCAGATTTCAGCAAGCTTTTGTACCCACTGCATCAACCAGTCATTGGATATGAACTGTCCTGGGGAAAAGGGCATGAACTTGGATGAAGCTTTCTTTGGCTGAGGGCAACTCCTGATGGCATAAGGTATTCTGCCAGCTGTTAGCATCCACTAGGGCAATGAATGTCTCATGACATGACCTCAGTTTTATTATTTGGTAGATTTTTTTTTTTTGACAGAGCTGATTTCTAACATGATTATCCCATCTTTATGCTGGAAGGTTATTAATATGATGGGAAATGGTCAATAAATCCTTTTCTGGCCTAGTGATTACCAGTATAATCACAAGATATTCAAGAAGACCAGTGTATTTAGAACAGAGGAAAAACCAGGGGAAAGTGGTGAGAAGTGAGGTCAGAAGTAATGGAGGTCTGTGAATAATGAAAACAAAAGTTCAAATTTGCCTGAATCAGCACACACTCTGGGAAAAGCAGCTTCTTTGTTTACTTATTTCTCGGAGTTCTGATTTTCCCTTCAATTTCATCTGATAATTCCATTCAGTCTTGTCAGGTCTTGTTTCTTCCAAAGAGGCATTTAAAATGTATTTTAACCAAAGATTTTAGTTATTTTCAGCAGGACACTGGGTCCGAATAACCTATATGGCCATTCTTGAAAGTGGAAGTCACAAAAGTTCATTTTTCAAAATCGTAACTTGTCATCCCACTGTCCCAGCTGATTCTGACTGATGTGTGTAGGGAATGTGTGGTGGGCTCTCTAAGGAGTGACACATTTCTTTTGGAAATCGACCTTTAAACTGAGCGCACATGGGGATCTAAATATTTTTTTGACAGTGACCATGTTAGTTTTTGCTCCTGGATAAACTAAACACTGTTCCTTTTGACAACTTTCACATAGTTATGAAAACAGATTCATATGAACAACCCTTCCTCCTCTGTATGAAATCAAGTTGTATACTTACAATATGCAATTACAGTAGAAGTCGATCTGCTTTTCTTTACAAAATAACCTACAGCATGGGCTTGGCAAATTGGGCTGAATCAAATTCTGTTGAGCCAGGTTGGAAAATTGGAAGCATCCTAATTACATTTCACTATTTCCATCATCTCTCCTTTGCTCTCGTATGCCATCCAATGGCTTCTAGGACTAAGGAGAAGGAGTATCCTTAGGTGACTTCACACAGTCTTTTAGGGGATCATAAAAGTGACTTGGTACAAAAGGGTTCTTTTGGTCTCTGAGAAACTCTCTAAGCATGGGGCCTGAGCTTTCAGGAAAAAAAAAAGATAATTTCTTCATTTTCTTAGGAACAAAATATTTGCTCTGGAGGGACAGTCTCAATTCAAGTAAAAGAGGCTTAACGAATGATGCATGTCTCAAGATCTGCCAATGATGATAGCTATCCATGCCCAGAATGGGGTGCATTTTTGAACTTGCAGTTGGCTTGTGACATTACTTTGGAAGACAAAAGTAATTTTGTGCCATAAGAAGCAAACTCGGGAATTTTTAAAAGTACAGCATTTACTTTAGAATCTTTATGATCATTTTGGGATAGAGAAAAAAAGTGAAATAAAGGCATCTTGTTTATAAGCCTCTTTTGAAAGAAGGCTAATGGAAGAATAATATATAAGGACTGAATAGCTGGAAAACACAGCATCACCCACATCTCTTTGAGGATTTAAGAGAATAAAGGACCTTCCATCTGGCCTTGTAATGCAAATATCTTGGAAGCTTTTGATATGAAAAAATAAAATAAAACAAAAATTTGCCAGCAGGATGAGATGAGACAGAATAAAAGACAGAGCATAAACCTACAGTTGTGACATAGCAGCATGTGGAATATATAAAAAATATAACAGCCAGATCAGGGACAAATGGAAAAGAAGACAATTACTGCATTTGGGGCCCAAAGGTGCTGTACAAATAGAAACATGTTTTCTAATTGGTGATAGGAGTATCGCAATGGCTCTTTACCAGAACTGTCTTTTTTTGCAAGAGAAACTGGATTTACTAGTTGAATGTTTCCTTGTTCCTCTCACCACACAGCATATTGAGGTAACTTTTGAAACGAGCCTGTCATCACGTTGAGTGTGATGGTCACTGAATGATCAGCCTCATAACCCAACTATATAAGCACAATGAAACAAACTAACAGGAGACAGAAAAATAAGAGTCTCTTATAAGTTGTCACTGGGGCAATAAACTGTGGGTAGGGACTCAGTTAAGGCAGCAAGCACCGAGAATTTTTGTTCAATAATTCTCTTTTAATATATTCCTTCTCACAAGTACTAAATGGTGCTCAAACTTTTAAAAATGGCTTTACCACTCTTGTAATGGATAGGGAGTAACAGCAGGGAGGAAGTATTTAGTAAAATGCACATTGATCAGGATAAGACCGAAAGACTTACAGAGTGAAGAACGAAATGTATGTGGCATTACATTAGTTTATAACATTATGTAAGTTTCATGTATACAACATTATGTTTCTATTTCTTAAATTTCCACTTCTGCCAACTGTATGGTGACAGATGGAAACTAAATTTTCAGTGGTGAGCATGCTGTAGGGTATCAGAAGTAGAAATACAAGGTTGTACACAGAAAACTTATATAATGTTATAAACTGGTGTTACCTCAATGAAAAACAAATCTGAGATTAAAAAAAACACCCTAGGAAACAAGGAAAGGCTAGAGGATCTTGATTTCTAAGAGTGCAAACTAGATTATTCTAACAACACCGATAGAGCGGATGAAACTGCAATTCTCCAGAATGTTCTAATCAAGAATAGAAAGCGGGGGGCTTCCCTGGTGGCGCAGTGGTTGAGACTCCGCCTGCCGATGCAGGGGACACGGGTTCATGCCCCGGTCCGGGAAGATCCCACATGCCGCGGAGCGGCTGGGCCCATGAGCCATGGCCGCTGAGCCTGCGCGTCCGGAGCCTGTGCTCCGCAATGGGAGAGGCCACAACAGTAAGAGGCCCGCATACCGCAAAAAAAAAGAATAGAAAGTAGGAGTCCAAATGGGCATTCAGTCTGTCAGAATTTGGGCTAGTAGGTAATTCTGAATACGAGGTCAATATAAGAGTTTTTTCCAATGACTTTCCTCAGTGTAAGGGTCTCAGCATTAAGCCTTTAGTGAAATTCTCATCCAGTCTTATTGGACCCTGGCCTCCTTCCCTACTCCTGTGTTTATCCTCATAAACTTTCTGTGCTCTCAAGTATTTGGCTAATAAAGATATGAATTTAGTGTTGTTACTTTCTTTTTCTTATCATGGCAATCCATGCAATTTAGGATCAGTTACAGTATTAACTTCAGTTAACGGGGTTTTTCTGCCAAATTATGTAAATGGGTCATAATTATTCTTGAACCTTAAGCCGTGAACAGTAATCCAAACAGCCACTGCTGCTTCAAAAATACTTTCCGAAGCATTATCAAAACCAAATTATTTTAACCATAAACTTGCTTTATTTTTGCCTTGTGGTAAACTGTCTAAGCAGCTTTGACCTAACTGGTTCTGAGATCAGGTCAGTGGAGAGTAGACCTCTCTCCTTCCAGATCTGAGATCTCCTTTGTGAGATTATAACAAGCTAAAATGGTCTCTAGTTCTTCATAGACTGTCTTATGGCATTTCAAGGTGTTGGGAAATAGGTTTCCAAATGACCATGGAGCATGAAAGATGCACATTCTGACCTAGACCAGGGAGACCTCTTACAAGGGCCAGCACACAGGCCACGTCTATGGTGCTGCTGATTGCTTTTGATTTAAACTGTATTTGACCCTTGAAATCACAACTACCTAGGCTGGATGGTTAAACTAAAAAAGTGGAGTGACACAGTTTCTCCATCTAAGGATTTGAGAGCCAACTCAAGAGTGGTAATGCCTAGACCAGAAGGCAGTAAAGCAAAGCAACAGAGCACGCAGGCGCATCACTGCAAGGCAGATGATTCTGAAATGATAAAACTGAAAAACAGCCACTTCACCCTTCTGTCTCCTGTTCTGATTAATGAAATGTAGTCACTCTGAGATATAAATCAGTTTGGGGTAGGAACTGTTGGAAGAAAAAAAAAGTTCTGTCTTGATATTTTTATTTAAGGATTCTGACTTTATCATTTTTTTTTCCTGGGAGTCTTTGAGATGGCTCATTCACTATTTGTGTATATATTACAGAGCTTCTCCCCTGAAAACTGAAGCAAATCATTGAGCCAGAAACACTTTATTGTCAATGGAATCTATTATGCTTCTGAGATTCTCAATTTTATCTAATACTACCTACTGTTTAGCCACGTATCTTTGAGTTATCAACTTCTTTTTCAAGGAATTTAAAAATACAGTGACCATAATGTATTCATATTAAATAAGCAGGGATCCACACAGAGGACGTATGTACTTGGTAGGAGATTTTCTCCATATCGCAAATCAAACTAACTTACACAAAAAGAATAGCATCCGTAAATACATGCTTCTTATACTGAAATAACTTAAGCCTGGAAACAATTATTTTCATTTAATAGGATGCCTGGAGTTTTTAAGCAGACTAAACTCACCCCACATTTTTTATTCTTTAACAGTTATTTTTAAAAGAAATTTAAATAATAAGAAAAAAATACACATTATCATGGGTTGAATTGTGTCCCCAAAATGATACACTGAATTCCTAAACCTTAGAATGTGACCTTATTTGGAAACACGGTCACTGAAGATGTAATTTGCTAAGATGAGGTCATACTTGAGTAGAGTGAGCCCTTAATCCTGTACGACTAATGTGTTTATTAGAGAGGGACGAGAGGCAGATGCAGAGATGCAGGGACACAGATACCCAGGGGAAAAGACCATAACGAAGACAACAGCAGACACTGGAGTGATCCATCTATAAACCAAGAAACACCAAGGACTGCCAGCAAACCACCAGAAGGTAGGGAGAGTCAAGGGAAGTACTCTTCTCTACCAGTTTCAAAGAGAGTACAACACTGATACAACTCAGTTTGGGACATCTAGCCTCCAGAGCTGTGAGATAATAAATCTGTGCTATTTTAAGTCACTCAGGTTGTGGTACTTGACTATGGCAGCCCTAGCAAACTAACACACGTGTTTACTCATTTAATTGCCATTTTACCATCCTTCTTTTGTATAGATCCAAATTTCAAACGTGAAATTGGATATTATTTTCCTTCTGCTGGAATAATTTCCTTTAACATTTATCACAGTGTGGGTCTGCTGCTGATGAAATTCAGCTTTTGAATTTCTGAAAATCATCTTTATTTTGCTTTCCTTTTGTAAGGTATTTCGCTAAAGATAGAATTCTATGATGACAGGGGTTTTTTTGTTTGTTTTTAATTTCAGTATTCTACGATATTACTCAACTTTCTTCTCACTTGCATTGTTTCTGATGAAAATCGTGCCACATTCTCAGCTCTTTCCATCTGTACATAATGTCGTTTTCCTCTGTTTGCTTTTAAGATTTCTCTTTATCACAGGTTTTGAACACTGTGATTATTATATGGACTGGTGCCATCTTCCTCATGGTTCTTGTGCTTGGACTTCATGGAGCCTCCTGTATTTGTGGGTGTATACTTTCCAACAAATTCAGAAACATTTCAGTCATTACTTCTTCAAATGCATTTTCTGTACACCTCCCCACTTCTCTTGTGTACTCAAATTACACGTATATTATGTTGCTCTGATCATTTATCTAATTATTTCACTTGGGATAGTTTCCATTGCTGTGTCTTCATCCAGTTGAATTTTTGTCCCACTTTTTATCACTGAGTCACTTTTAATTGATTTTTTTCTCCTCTTTATGGTTTATATTTTCCTGCTTATGTGTATATACGGTCATTTTTTATTTGATGTCAAAAATATTTTGAACTTTAACTTGTGGGATGGTAGATATTTCTGTATTTTTATAAATATTATGGAATTTTGTTCTGCATTGCAATTAAGTTACTTGGAAATTTTTTGAAAATTTGGGATTTGCTGTTTAGATCCAAAAAAAAATAAAAAATAAAAGGGAAAAGTTAATGATGCAGAAATGAAAGTGAAAGGAGGAGCAATTTCAGGAGCCAAGTTCTTAAGTATGGATCCAATGTGCAGAAAGAGGGAGACTTTCACAAACTTTAATGATTTTTTTTTTTTTACTTCTTGTATATAAAACCTTTAAATTAGAACAGAAATTTAAACTGAAAAATGTAAAAATTAATGTTCAAGTTAGCAAACTTACTGTTCTGGTTGAATAGAAAGATTTACTGAAAATAAAGAGAGATGATACTAAAAATATGGGATGGTTTATGGAAGAAAATTATTACTCGACATGGGTATTTGGATTTCACAAGATTAGTAATAAGGAGACACTGTAGATTATTGTCACTCTAAGAGCACTGCTCTTAAGTATTCTCCTAGGTTATATTCTTCCAATTAAAAATTTTGCAGACTCAGGTTTATGAAAACACCTGAGGCAAAGCTTTTGCAAACACAATCAATTTAAGACTAGGTTCTGCTTCCTTCTTGCACTGGTCTAAACTTGTATGATTTAAAATACAGAAAAATCAAGATTACTAGCTAATAGTTTTGGCTTTATGGAGTATGTTTGGTTAAATTAGGATAATCAGTCTACTAGTACATTGAGATCCTCAACCTATCAATATGTGATTAACTAAGAAAGTTTCACCCTCAATTAGCTCTTGGATGCAACTTGATGCAGAGGCAGAAACACTGCTTAAGTGACCAGTAAAATCCACTTATATTTCTGGTCCCATGTTAGTAGCTTGTAAAAAGAAACCTGGGCACATACATAAGAACTACAGATGTACTTAACCAAAGATGATAAAATAAAAGTTATTTTAGACATTTAACAGGTCAATGATCCACACATATTAGTGTTTCCTTTACATAAAATAAAGCCTATTTTACATTCTTCCTTTAAAGTCTGTTTATAGAATGCTTTACATAATAAATCTCTAAGGTTTGGAGGAGGCAGATTAATAGCTAAATATATGACCTATTTTATAATTTGTTTCAAAACATATCAAAATATATATTTACATGGCAAATTATAATGTTGCTGAAGAAACCATTATACGCTACAGAATTGGACTAATATTGCTTATCTCGAGGGTTTCCAAAGTAATTATTTGTGAGAAGGAAATAGCTTTCCAATCTCTAATACAAGGACCCTTTGCACCTTGCAAGGGAACTATGAATCCATGTGAGTACCAAACATTGTCCTCGATCTGATCCATCGTATCTTACACAATTTTTTAAATTACCTATGGTAATACAAAATTAATAAAATATTTTAAACCTTTTAAATACTGAGTAGTTTTAATAAATTGATTGTCTGAAAAAAACAGTTTTAAAAAAAAAGTTTTGAAGACTTAATGAGATTATAAATGCAAAATACCTGCAACGGGGCTTGACAAAAAGTGGCATATATTTATTCAGCACATAAAACATGCCATGCTCTGTGCCATGCACTTTGCACATATCTAAGATTCAGAATAACTCTATTGTTGAATATGATACAAGGAACAGAGACGTTAAGTGATGTGCCCAAGGTCACACAGTGAGGAGACTGTAGCACAAGGGTTATAAGCCAATGCTCTTGAACACTATTGGCCTCTGCTTCATATGCATCGCCTGTCCTTTGTATGTTATGTAACTAAACAAATGAAGATTTGTTTAGGCAGGATAAAAAATAAATCAGAATGAGGGCACTGGATTTTCAAAGTCTGAAATGTGTGATGGCCTTGGTAAAAGATTCAGCTAGAATGTTTTTGGTGGTGCTTTAGGAAACTGATAGCCAACTGATGTAGCCAGAGGATGATTTAAGCACTGCTAATGCACTTAGCTCTGGTGAAACCAATCCTACTTCTTTAATACAATTCTTCCATCCCCCAGTATCCCATTATTAGAAAAACTTCAGCAAAGATGAAACACTTTTCTCTGAAGAGCTCTGATATTGTAACAAGATAATTTGATGAGTACTGACTCGATACTTTTAGCATATGAAGACCACTTACCCATCTCACATATCTTTAACTCACTCTGAATTTCTAAGCTATCTGGTCATAATAATGTTCTCTGCGTATATGAGATGCAAACTACATCAGACCCAGCTTCCCATGCCATTTTCAAATCCTTTCACGATCTGGTCCCACTCAGAGGTGGATTTAGTAGGAAGGTAAAGAAGTTTAATATTCAGGGCTCCTCGCTGGCACAGGTCTCTTCCAAGGCCCTGGGAAGGGCCCCCAGCACTGTGTTCACAGCATCATACGTGAAACTGACAAAATCAAAACCTTTTTTTCATTACTTAGGATCACTGCCCTTTCCACTCATGCCTCCCATTTGTCAGACTTGCCCTCATGTCAAGTGATACTGAAATGGCTGTAGAGATCTGAAGGATCCAGCTGAAGGAGCAGACAGAACATTTAGTTTGTGCTTGGGGATTATTTGGGCTGTTCACAGTCACTATCATGCATACTTACTACTTCCAGCCACCCTAACAGAAATGGCTTTCAGGAATACTTCTGCCACCCACTGACCAACTCACCCAGTGTCCTGACAAGAATTGCAGGGCCAGGTGACATGTAGATGTTCTAAAATATGAGTGTAGTGGAGGAGAAACAAGGTCTGAAATGTACCAAAGAACACTTTATGAAGGATTTTCCATCCTGAGTCATGTAAAACTCTAAGCAGAGGATTTATTTCTCCTAGACCCCTAGCCTGACTCATCAATAATGAAAAATAAAGTATTCATGCTAGAGGAAAGACAGAACTAGCTTTCTACTCTTCCTACACAAAATGATACTTCAAGATGATTATCATAGGAAGAAGTGATTATAAAGGATGCAGCCAAATCGTGTAGAAAAGAAGAGTGTCCTAGAGGAGTCTGGTGCTAAGTAATAAAAATATCATTTTTCTGGATATTCATTCATTTTTCAGATTTGTGATTTGTTGTGATTACTTTTATTCTTCCAAGTAAATATTTCCTTCCATAACTGAGATAACATCCAATCCTATTGTCAAATCAGACTCCTACAATTAGACATCTTTCATCATCAATAATTTCATAGAGGGGCTTCCCTGGTGGCACAGTGGTTGAGAGTCCACCTGCCAATGCAGGGGACACAGGGTCGTGCCCCGGTCCGGGGAGATCCCACATGCCGCAGAGCAGCTGGGCCCGTGAGCCGTGGCCGCTGAGCCTGCGCGTCCGGAGCCTGTGCTCCACAATGGGAGAGGCCACAACAGTGAGAGGCCCGTGTACCGCAAAAATAATAATAATAATAATAATAATTTCATAGATATAAAGCAGTCATGAAGCAGAGACAAAGTGGGAAAGAGCCAGGGCCTCAAATGCAGCTCCCCCTGGGACTTTCTTCTCATACCTGAGCCCAAGTTAACACAAGACATCTCTATGCAAAGTGTACAGTCGCCTCACAGTGGGAGCCATGCGGATCCTGACACATCTCCATTTTATACATAGATACACAGTTCACGTGATGTTTTCCAATACATTAGTAGATTCCAGGTTTATTTATAAAAGCTCTATAAAGTCAACCTCCTTGTGTATGTGGTGAACCCCTCCTGAATCCCACCCTTGGCATGCTTTTGAATACGGCACTGACACTTTATGACTGAATTTTGCTGGTTTCTCCCTCCCCATTCAAATTGCTTTGATATCACCCAAGACGATGATTGGCTTTTCCCACCTGCGATGTCTCTGCTGTGGGTTGTTTTCACCACTGCCTCGTAACTGACAGCTGCTTTCCAACGGTCTACATTGAGCAGCTGCTTCAGAGAGTTTATAAATCCAAAATCCAAGATGTCTTCACTTTATTTCATTTCTGCCCAAAGCTCTGGTCTATGTACAGTCAATTATGATTCATGGTGACCGAGTGCGGCTGCCTGCACCACCAACTTCTCTAATCCTTTTAACCATTATTTCTCTGCTCATAGCCCTCTACACATTCAAATTTTTCTAGTGACTTTGTGAAGAGGGGCCATGAGAGGTCCTAGAAGAGGAGTGTAATTTCTCCAACATGTGAACAGTCCTGGTGGCTTCTAGTGTCTTTCCTCTTGGCAGGGTCTCTGAGAATGTATTTCTCAGGGGAATGACCTGGATTGTTCCAATCCACATAATTCCCAGGAATTTCAGACTGAGCTGGGCCTTGAATTTTAGCTGGATAGGTCAGCCAGCCTCTTTCTGTCCTCCAGAGCTTCTTCCTCTGAGGACTCAGTGATAATCATGTCATTAAGGCAGTATACTACCTTGCTCTATTGGTTATCAAGTCCAAGTCCTCCCTCATTAGATTGTGGGCATATGCCTGAGAATTCAAATTTCTCTGTATCAAAACAATGAGTGCATACTGATTTCCGTTCCACAAGATTGCAAACTGTACCTGGCTGGGCTCCAAATCTGCTATTGAAAAGAATGTGTCAGCCAAGGAGGTAACATCATACCAGCCCCAACTGGTCTTCTGTACTTCCTTGTGGAATCCATCATGTCAAACACAGCTGCAGGAACCAAATAAACTACCTTGGTTGACCCTCCACAGTCTAGTATTAACCTCTAAACACTGTCTTCCATAAGTACTATCCAGACAGAACTATTAAAGAGAGAGACAGCAACCATTTCTTAATGAGAGCAGCAATTTCATTTCCCTCTTGGAACTCTCTATAGCTTAATGCTTATTACTGAGGAAGGCTTGGTTCCAAAGGTTCCCATTTATCATGGCCAATTAAAATTGCATGAAAGGTGGATTTAGCAGATATTCTCCTTATAAACGGTAATATGCCCTATTTGCACATAATACCCATCCCAAGCATGCACTCTTGAGAAAAGGGAGGGGCCTATCCTTTCCAGTCACACTTCCCAAATCCTAACTCTGCTCCTACCTTGGTTCCCTCAGGAGCACCTCCAACCCTCCTCCCAGCTCTATCGCCATGCCACTCAAAGCACACTCCCTACTCTCCCACACCCACAGGAATAATTTTACACTGAACACCTATAGCTAACGTTCCTAAGAAGGTTTTGCTTACCAGGCCACTTGCTCTAATCACTGCGTACAGTCTAAGACCCCTTGGCAGAGATTAAGCAAGCAGATCTTGGCCTTTCAGTCATCTTTTTTGGACTTTATGGCTTAGCCTTTAGCTGAGGGAGTAAACTTCTTCACACAGGACAGTTAGAGGAAATTTTCCATGGCCCTTTAAGAGGTAAGAGTGAGGCTGAGAATCTCTCTCACCCTTGTCCACTGCGGCTTGTTCGTTGCAGACCATCCAGATGCCTTTGCTCATCAAAGCTCTCAGCAACTTGGGGATCAGCCATCAACCCAAATAATCACTTCCATTCAGCGATATATAGTTGTCAACTGTATACCTCCCTGATTGCTATTTCTAAGAGATTATGCCAATAATAATTCTCCAGGCTTTTCTGATGATTTGCTTTTAAGTGTCCTAATGCTTGAACAGAAAGGATCTCTAGGGATTCCAAAGTTACCTGACTGGGTCTCCAGATGCTTATGTAAACTTCTGAGTAACCAACCGTTGTAGTTGAGTTACTTCGCTAATGAAAGTAACACCTCTCCTGGTTATTGAAGAGACATGAGAAGCTTTCCAGGACTGGAAAAATATGACCTTAATGATTTTATCTTTTCCCAGTGCCATCTACTCTTCTTTTAAAAGTCTATCTTCTATCAAGGCTGCTAACAATGACCAGTGAATAGAATTTTTAATTAATCTGCCCCCTTTTCAACCACTCTTTGTCTATCCATTTAGCCATTTCCCCCATATATAGGTGGATTTTTCTACAAATTCCACTGATAAGACTTATTTCAGTAATAACACATTGGGTTTTCACCATTTCAAAGACTGACAGGCCACTAACTTGATGTCAAGTCTTCATCATATTTCCCCATCTCCTCATTCTTTAGCCAAAATAATAATAATAAATGTCTTAGCTATTGGGATTTGTGGATCTGAAATACAACCCTGCTCAATGCACCAATGTGAAATGACATGAAAAATCATATTGTTATATTAGACTCACACAAATCAGAGATCAATTCTCTAATCAGACTAGATCAAGCATTACTAGTAATTTAAAGAATTCAAGTAATCATGAGGCTTAGGCAAAGCAGGGAAAGATCCAGGGCCTCCACTGAAGCTCCCTAGATGAGTTCTGGGCCTAGATTAATAAGTGAAATCTCTAAATGATATGTACAGTCACACCCCTTACACAGAAGGAGGCATTCCTGTCATTAAAACATCTCCATTTTATTTTTAGATAGCTACATAGTTAATGTGACATTTTCCCCAGAGCCATCCCATAAAAGTTTAACTTCCACAAGCAATCTTAGAGAACTAAGTTTATCCTCTGGAAAAATATTCCAAAGACAGTAACTTTTCTGATAGCAAACACCATTGGTTCACTTGTTAAGAGATCTGTTATTAGGAAGTTTACACTGAAATCTGACGAAGTCACCTTCTTTCTCTCCTAGAAGCATCCCCCTTCCCTGGTAAGGGAATAGAATGGATCACAGATCTGCTGCTATTTACTTAGCAGTGCCTAAATTTATATTTGTAATCTCGGATTCTTTCTCCCAACAAAGGGGGTCCTGAAATGATATCTTTCAAGTCTCACCAAATGGATCTATCCTTGACTTTGCTATATGCTAGCAGTGAGAGAAGAATTAAGATGCACTCCCATCCTTCTCTCTTAACTCTCTTCTAATTAACTTTCCTGCTGTACTTTATCTGATCTCCTCCATGCCCCATCTATCCTCTGCACATTTCACCCTGGGCTCCTACACATCTGTTTAACTCTGCCTCAACTCACCTACCTTCTCTCTTAGGGAAAATCCTTTATAGCTTTCAAATTTCAGCTTTCTTCCCATTATCTACACAAAACATTCTCTAATTTTGCTGCCCCTTGCAAATGTATCCTTTCTTTGAAATTTAATTGCTTATGCAAACTACTTTGAATTAACACTAACAATAGCTACATCAATTGAATGTCCATTTGTCATGAACTTCTCTAGACAACTTACAGTATGATAATAACTACATCAACCCTACAAAATAATAATCATTGTACATTTTATAATCACTTGCCCAACATCACATAATTATCAGGTAATGGAGTCTAAACTCAGATCTCACTTTGTGTCTGACTACCTTCAAAGTGCAGGTTCCTCTCAGCATAACATGATGTATCAACCCTATTCTGTTTCACAGTTTTCTCTAAATGCTACATTTTCCTATTTCTTAACTTTCCTATTAAACAATAAGCACGTTCACAGGAGGTAGCACGTGCTGTAATCTTAATGTCCCGCTTCTTCCCCTTGAATGCTGTCCTACCCAACTGATATATTTGTCACGGTAAAAAATAGACTACTTCGGTAAACACTCCAAATGCAGCGATTTAAAGAACATAGATGCTTATTCCTCTCTTATATAAAGCACTGAGCTAGTAGCTGTCTTTGATCAAGTAAGTCATCCACGGACCAAAGACATGGGGTGAGCTCTGCCATCCTCAACATGAGACTTTCACAACTGCAGAGGCTGTCATTCCCAGTCAGCACTGTAGCCCAGGGAAACAGATATCCTTTCAAACAAGTAATATGGAAGTTGAATATATCAGTTTCTTTCCTATTCTGTTGGGGAAAACACAGTCACGTGACCCCAAAAGTGGACTGGAAAATGTAGCCGTTGGCCCTCTGGGTGACAATATGCTAGAACAAAATTAGATTACTATGTAGGGTAGGATAGGCTCAACTCAACAGTCAATCCTCAACTCAACAGTCAATCCTCAACTCTCAGTGGCTTAAAAGAACAAAGTTTTATTTCTTACCCATTCTCTATGTCCATCAGCAGTCAGCTGGGAGCTCTGCTCAATATTTCCTCTTTGTCCTTACTCTGAGATCCTCCCTGGACCTATGCCAGATGCTGTGAAAGAAAAAAAAAGAATCTTAAGAGTCTTTCATTAGCATTTATAAGGTCTGGCTCTGCCCTGGCATTTATATGTTCTGGTCCAATAGTGATACATGTCACTTCCATTAAAAAGTTCACTGAGATAGACTGGTTCAAGATGGCAGAACAGAAGGACACGCTCTCACTCACTCTTTTGAGAACACGGGAATCACAACTAACTGCTGAACAATCATCTACAGGAAGACACTGGAACTCACCAAAAAAGACACCCCACATCCAAAGACAAAGGAGAAGCCGCTGTGACACGGTATGAGGGGCGCTATCACAATATAATCAAATCCCATAACTGCTGGGTGGGTGACTCACAAACTGGAGAACACTTACACCCACAGAAGTCCACCCACTGGAGTGAAGGTTCTGAGCCCCATGTCAGGCTTCCCAACCTGGGGTTCTGGCAATGGGAGGAGGAATTCCTAGAGAATCAGACTTTGAAGGCTAGCAGGATTTGATTGCAGGACTTCGCCAGGACTGGGGGAAACAGAGAATCCACTCTTGGAGGGCACACACAAAGTAGTGTGCGCATCTGGACCCAGGGGAAGGAGCAGTGGCCCCATAGGAGACTGAACCAGACCTACCTGCTAGTGTTGGAGGGCCTCCTGAAGAGACAGGGGGCAGCTGTGGCTCACCAAGAGACAAGGACACTGGCAGCAGAAGTTCTGGGAAGTACTCCTTGGCATGAGCCCTCCCAGAATCCGCCATTAGCCCCACCAAAGAGCTCAGGTAGGTTCCAGTGTTGGGTCGCCTCAGGCCAAACAACCAACAGGGAGGGAAACCCAGCCCCACCCATCAGCAGTCAGTGGATTAAAGTTTTACTGAGCTCTGCCCACCAGGGCAACAGCCAGCTCTACCCACCACCAATCCCTCCCATCAGAAAACTTCCACAAGCCTCTCAGATAGCCTCATCCACCAGAGGGCAGACAGCAGAAGCAAGAAGAACTACAATCCTGCAGCCTGTGGAATGGAAACCACATTCACAGAAAGATAGACAAGATGAAAAGGCAGAGGGCTATGTACCAGATGAAGGAACAAGATAAAACCCCAGAAAAACAACTACATGAAATAGAGATAGACAATCTTCCAGAAAAAGAATTCAGAATAATGATAATGAAGATGATCCAGGACCTCAGAAAAAGAATGGAGGCAAAGATCGAGAAGATGCAAGAAATGTTTAACAAAGATCTAGAAGAATTAAAGAACAAACAGAGATGAATAATACAATAATTGAAATGAAAAATAGACTAGCAGGAATCAACAGCAGAATAACTGAGGCAGAAGAACGGATAAGTGACCTGGAAAACAGAATGGTGGAATTCACAGCTGTGGAACAGAATAAAGAGAAAAGAATGAAAAGAAATGAAGACAGCCTAAGAGACCCCTGGGAAAACATTAAATGCAACAACGTTCACATTATAGGGGTCCCAGAAGGAGAAGAGAGAAAGGACCCGAGAAAATATTTGAAGAGATTATACTTGAAAACTTCCCTAACATGGAAAAAGAAAAAGCCACCTAAGTCCAGGAAGCGCAGAGAGTCCCACAGAGGATAAACCCAAGGAGAAACACGCCGAGACACAGAGTAACCAAATGGGCACAAAAATTAAAGGAAAGATTACTGAAAGCAGCAAGAGAAAAACAACAATGACATACAAGGGAACTCCCATAAGGTTAACAGCTGATTTCTCAGCAGAAACTCTAAAAGCCAGAAGGGACTGGCATGACATATTTAAAGTGATGACAGGGAAGAACCTACAACCAAGATTACTCTACCTGGAAAGGATCTCATTCAGATTCGATGGAGAAATCAAAAGTTTTAAAGACAAGGAAAAACTAAGAGAATTCAGCACCACCAAACCAGCTCTACAACAAATGCTAAAGGAACTTCTCTAAGTGGGAAAAACAAGAGAAGAAAAGGACCTACAAAAACAAACCCAGAACAATTAAGAAAATGGTGAGAGGAACATACATATTGATAATTACCTTAAATGTGAATGGATTAAATGCACCAACCAAAAGACGCAGGCTTGCTGAATGGATACAAACACAAGACCCATATATATGCTATCTACAAGACACCCACTCCAGACCTAGGGACACATACACACTGAAAGTGAGGGGATGGAAAAAGATATTCCATGCAAATGGAAATCAAAAGAAAGCTGGAGTAGCAACACTCATATCAGGTAAACTTTAAAATAAAGAATGTTAAAAGAGGCAAGGAAGGACACTATGTAATGATCAAAGGATCAATCCAAGAAGAAGATATGACGATTATAAATATATGTGCACCCAACATAGGAGCACCTCAATACACAAGGCAACTGTTAACAGCTCTAAAGGAGGAAATCAACAGTAACACAGTAATAGTGGGGGACTTGAACACCTCACTTACACAAATGGACAGATCATCCAAACAGAAAATTAATAAGGAAACACAAGCTTTAAATGACACAACAGACCAGGAAGATTTAATTAACATTTATAGGACATTCCATCCAAAAACAGATTACACTTACTTCTCAAGTGTGCACAGAACATTCTCCAGGATAGATCACATCTTGGGTCACAAATCAAGCCTCAGTAAATTTAAGAAAACTGAAATCATATCAAGCATCTTTTCTGATCACAATGCTAAGAGATTAGAAGTGAATTACAGGGAAAAAAATATAAAAAACACAAACACATGGAGGCTAAACAATACGTTACTAAATAACCAAGAGATCACTGAAGAAATCAAAGGGGAAATCAAAAAATACCTAGACACAAAGAACAAGGAAAACACGACGATCCAAAACCTATGGGATGCAGCAAAAGCAGTTGTAAGAGATAAGTTTACAGCAATACAAGCCTACCTCAAGAAACAAGAAACATCTCAAATAAACAATCTAATCTTACACCTAAAGGAACTAGAGAAAGAAGAACAAACAAAACCCAAAGTTAGGGCTTCCCTGGTGGCGCAGTGGTTGAGAGTCCGCCTGCCGATCCAGGGGACACGGGTTTGTGCCCCGGTCCGGGAAGATACCACATGCCGCGGAGCGGCTAGGCCCATGAGCCATGGCCGCTGAGCCTGCGCGTCCGGAGCCTGTGCTCCGCAACAGGAGAAGCCACAACAGTGAGAGGCCCGCGTACCGCAAAAAACAAAAACAAAACAAAAAAAAAACCCAAAGTTAGTAGAAGGAAAGAAATCATAAAGATTAGAGCAGAAATAAATGAAATACAAACAAAGAAAACAACAGCAAAGATCAATAAAACTAAAAGCTGGTTCTTTGAGAAGATAAACAAAATTGCTAAACCATTAGCCAGACTCATCAGAAAAAGAGGGAGGACTCAAATCAATAAAATTAGAAATGGAAAAGGAGAAGTTACAACAGACTCCGCAGAAATACAAAGCATCCTAAGAAACTACTACAAGCAGCCCTATACCAATAAAATGAACAACCTGGAAGAAATGGACAAATTCTCAGAAAGGTATAACCTTCCAAGACTGAACCAGGAAGAAACAGAAAATATGAACACACCAATCACAAGTAATGAAATTGAAACTGTGATTAAAAATCTTCCAACAAACAAAAGTCCAGGACCAGATGGATTCACAGGTGAATTCTATCAAACATTTAGAGAAGAGCTAACACCCATCCTTTTCAAACTCTTCCAAAAAATTGCAGAGGAAGGAACACTCCCAAACTCATTCTATGAGGCCACCACCACCCTGATACCAAAACCAGACAAAGATACTACAAAAAAAGAAAATTACAGACCAGTATCACTGCAGAATATAGATGCAAAAATCCTCAAGAAAATACTAGCAAACAGAATCCGACAATACATTAAAAGGATCATACACCATGATCAAGTGGAATTTCTCCCAGAGACACAAGAATTCTTCAATATATGCAAATCAATGTGATACACTATATAAACAAATTGGAGAATAAAAACCATATGATCATCTCAACAGAGGCAGAAAAAGCTTTTGACAAAATTCAACACCCATTTATGATAAACACTCTCCAGAAATTGGGCAGAGAGGGAACCTACTGCAACATAATAAAGGCCATATATGACAAACCCACAGCGAACATCATTCTCAATGGTGAAAAACTGAAATCATTTCCTCTAAGATCAGGAATAAGAAACGGATATCCACTCTCACCACCACTATTCAACATAGTTTTGGAAGTCCTAGCCACGGCAATCAGATAAGAAAAAGAAATAAAAGGAATACAAATTGGAAAAGTAAAACTGTCACATTTTGCAAATGACATGATACTATACATAGAGAATCCTAAAGATGCCACCAGAAAACTACTAGAGCTGGGCTTCCCTGGTGGCGCAGTGGTTGACAGTCCACCTGCCGATGCAGGGGACATGGGTTCGTGTCCCAGTCCGGGAAGATCCCACATGCCACAGAGTGGCTAGGCCCGTGAGCCATGGCCGCTGAGCCTGTGCGTCTGGAGCCTGTGCTCCACAATGGGAGAGGCCACAACAGTGAGAGGCCTGCATACTGCAAAAAAAACACAAAAAAACCCACAAACTTCTAGAGCTAATCAATGAATTTGGTAAAGTTGCAGGATACAAAATTAATGCACAGAAATCTCTTGCATTCCTATACACTAAATGATGAAAAATCTGAAAGAGAAATTAAGGAAACACCTCCCATTTACCACTGAAACAAAAAGAATAAAATACCTAGGGATAAACCTACTGAGGGAGACTAAAGACCTGTATACAGAAAACTATAAGACACTGATGAAAGAAATTAAAGATGATACAAATAGATGGAGCGATATAACATGTTCTTGGATTGGAAGAATCAATATTGTGAAAATGACTATACTACCAAAAGCAATCTATAGATTCAATGCAATCCCTATCAAATTACCAATGACAGTTTTTACAGAACTAGAACAAAAAATCTTAAAATTTGTATGGAGACACAAAAGACCCCCAAATAGCCGAAGCAGTCTTGAGGGAAAAAACACGGAGCTGGAGGAATTAGACTCCCTGACTTCAGACTACACTACAAAGCTACAGTAATCAAGACAATATGGTACTGGCACTAAAACAGAAATACAGATCAATGGAACAAGATAGAAAGCCCAGAGATAAACCCACGCACCTATGGTCAACTAATCTCTGACAAAGGAGGCAAGGATATACAATGGAGAAAAGACAGTCCCTTCAATAAGTGGTGCTGGGAAAACTGGATAGCTACATGTAAAAGAAAGAAATTAAAACACTCCCTAACACCATACACAAAAATAAACTCAAAATGGACTAGAGACCTAAATGTAAGATTGGACACTATAAAACTCTTAGAGGAAAACATAGGAAGAACAGTCTTTGACATAAATCACAGCAAGATCTTTTTTGATCCACCTCCTAGAGTAATGGAAATACAAACAAAAATAAACAAATGGCACCTAATAAAACTTCAAAGCTTTTGCACAGCAAAGGAAACCATAAACAAGATGAAAAGACAACCCTCAGAATGGGAGAAAATATTTGCAAATGCATCGATGGACAAAGGATTAATCTCCAAAATATATAAAAAGCTCAGGCAGCTCAATATTAAAAAAACAAATAACCCAATCCAAAAACAGCCTGAAGACCTAAATAGACACTTCTCCAAAGAAGACATACAGATGGCCAAGAAGCACATGAAAAGCTGCTCAACATCACTAATTATTGAAGAAATGCAAATCAAAACTACAATAAGGTATCACCTCACAGCAGTTAGAATGGGCATCATCAGAAAATCTACAAACAACAAATGCTGGAGAGGGTGTGGAGGAAAGGGAACCCTCTTGCACTGTTGGTGGGAATGTAAATTGATACAGCCACTATGGAGAACAGTATGGAGGTTCCTCAAAAAACTAAAAATAGAATTACCATATGACCCAGCAATCCCACTACTGGACATATGCCCAGAGAAAACCATAATTCAAAAAGACACATGGGGCTTCCCTGATGG
Source organism: Delphinapterus leucas (assembly GCF_059928025.1). Taxonomy (NCBI): domain Eukaryota; kingdom Metazoa; phylum Chordata; class Mammalia; order Artiodactyla; family Monodontidae; genus Delphinapterus; species Delphinapterus leucas. The sequence goes on from NC_143149.1 coordinate 20,381,090, forward strand.
CACAGTGGTTGAGAGTCCGCCTGCCGATGCAGGGGACACGGGTTCGTGCCCCGGTCCGGCAAGATCCCACATGCTGCGGAGAGGCTGGGCCCGTGAGCCATGGCCGCTGAGCCTGCACGTCCGGAGCCTGTGCTCCGCAATGGGAGAGGCCACAACAGTGAGAGGCCCACGTACCGCAAAAAAAAAAAAAAAAAAAAAAGACACATGCACCCCAATGTTCACTGCAGCACTATTTACAATAGCCAGGTGTTGGAAGCAACCTAAATGCCCATCGACAGAGAAATGGATAAAGAAATGTGGTACATATATACAATGGAATATTACTCAGCCATAAAAAGGAACGAACTTGGGTCATTTGTAGAGACGTGGATGGATCTAGAGACTGTCATACAGAGTGAAGTCAGTCAGAAAGAGAAAAACAAACATCGTATATTAACGCATATATATGGAACCTAGAAAATGGTACAGATGAACCGGTTTGCAGGGCAGAAATTGAGACAGAGAAGTAGAGAAAAAAGCGTATGGACATCAAGGGGGGAAAGTGGTGGGGGATGTGGGTGGTGGCATGATGAATTGGGCAATTGGGTTTGCCATGTATACACTGATGTGTATAAAATGGATGACTAATAAAAATAAATAAATAATAAATAAAAATTTAAAAATAAGATACAAAGAGAAAAAAAAAGTTCACTGAAAAAAAAAAAAATATATATGTATAGGCCAGACCTAGTCACAAGGTCTCATCCAACCATAGGGGGCCATGAAGGTCAAGCCTACTCTGCACCCAGAAGATGGAGAGCTGCCAATATTCAGTGAGCAGCAATAATGGTTACTATAGTCTAGAAACAGTGAAGAACGGATTTGGTTTATAACTGACAATATTCAACAGTGGCTCTCCCTGCACGTGAAAGAGGGCAATCAATGTAATCTAAGGTAGGTTACTATAGTCTAGAAACAGTGAAGAACGGATTTCGTTTATAACTGACAATATTCAACAGTGGCTCTCCCTGCATCTGAAAGAGGGCAATCAGTGTAATCTAAGGTAGATAGATTATAGGCTATCTACCTAGGCTATAGGTAGATATAAATAATAGGCTTTCTCATTTTAGGATTCACACAATTTTTTTTTTTTTTTTTTTTTTTTGCGGTACGCAGGCCTCTCACTGTTGCGGCCTCTCCCGCTGCGGAGCGCAGGCTCAGCAGCCATGGCTCACGGGTCCAGCCACACCGCGGCATGTGGGAATCTTCCTAGACCGGGGCACGAACTCGTGTCCCCTCCATCGGCAGGCGGACTCTCAACCACTGCGCCACCAGGGAAGCCCCTAGGATTCACACAGTTTGAGGAGAGAAAACTTTCCATATGGGATAGTTGATAACTGTTGGTATGTTACTCAAACGCTATCAACCCTAAGATTTTCATTGGGAAATAACCCCCCAACCCATACTGAACCATATGGATGAACTGAGTTCTTAATCAGATGCAATGGTCGACATTTACTGGTCTAAATCAATCAACATAATCTTATCCACTTGATCACAGTGATTTGAAATACAAGTATGTAACATAAATCATCCAGTCAGCACTGAATCCAGAATTTTAATTTTAAAGTTGAGAGAGAGACAATACTCTCTGAGTACAGACAAGAAAGATGTAGCCTTGGCAAATGTTAGCACTCACCATTTTGAGAGGGGCCACCCACACATGAAAATTACCATTTTTGACACTATTCAACTGCTAGATTAAATCAACCTTGGAGTTTTATCATTTAATACAGTTTATGCTAGACATCCTGTTACTGACAAAATAAAATCCAAAATGAACAATTTGACTCATAAGGCTTCAGACAGTTTCATCAGTATAATCATAAGAAAGTAGGGTTTATAAATCAAAATAGAGGAACACTACTTACAAAGAAGTGGCACCAGAATTTCTCTTAGCATTGCATTACAATATAATTTGATAAAATTAACCAATCCCCTACTCCTTTTTTTGTCATACTGGCATAGCCTTTGATTTATTTTCTTATTTACTGAAATATAGCTTACTTACAATAGCATATTAGTTTCAGGTATAAAACATAGTGATTTGATATTTTTATAGATTACACAAAATACAAAATTATCATAAAATACTGACTATATTCCCTGTGCTGCACATTACATCCCTGTAACTTATTTATTTATAGACTGGTAGTTCATACCTCTCCATCCCCTACTCTTAACCTGTGTCTCTGTGTTGGCTCCTGCAAAGTTTTCTTATAGGAGAACTAAAAGACTTCGTCAATTACGGAGGAAAGCATTTAGAGTTCTTGAGACAATCTGAGATAGAGATAACAAAAAGGAATAGAACATTAAAAAAAAATAGAGTCTGGCAAAGCTGCAGAAAGCTGTCAGCTATGGAACTGACCCCTTACTATAAACAGCCCACACCCCAAAAATGTATGTGCAATAAAGTCCCCTAACCGGATGAATGCTTGGTATCAGAGAGTTATTTTTATAAATGAGTTCCGCCTCAGTGCAGAGGTGGTACAGAAGCTAAGCTCCACACGGAGAAGCCAGAGCCCAGGAGGCAGAGAGGCCAGAACAAAATTACACCTCAACACAAAAATCAGCAAACAATTGGGTGAAAGCTTTAGATTGAAGAACGTATGATGAAATCCGGAAGGAGAGAAGATTAAAACTAAATAAAACTACACTTCAAGAAAACCTCTAGATTACTTTGAAAGATACATGAGTAGAATAATTTTACTTTCTCCACATTTTTCATTCCCAGAATCAACATACAGGAGCAAAAACGTTTCTCTTCTCCCACTGAAGAGCATTCAAATTGGCAGCGATGGTTTATAAAGTCAAACACATCCACTGTGTGTGCACTCCAATGAGAAGCAGTAGTCCAAAACTGTGCTATATATAAGCCAGGCCGGGAGTCTTAAATCCTACTCCAGATTTGCCTTTAATAAGCAGAGGGACACTAGCTGGGCCTTACATATAAGACTGCCTTTGACTCTATGAATCTATGCAAGGTAGTAGTAACTTGGATATATGACTTAATATTTACCTCATGCCTATACTCTTTGCCAGTTTCTCTGCTAGCCTATGACAATACACTATTAACCTATTTATACATGGCATTCTAACTTTGAAATTCCTTTCCCGTATACCTGGTAGTTTTCTTGGAAAAATCCTGTGCAAGAGGATAACTGATCAATAGTATGCCCATTTCCCTGATGAGGAAAATGAGCTGGAGTGAGGGCAAGGGATTTGTCCAATACTGGATAATCAATGGCTGAACCAAAGCTAGAATCCAAGACTTTTTATTCTAATTTAGGATGCTGGGATCAAAAAGAAAGTACAGTAAAATGCTTTTTGTTGCCCCAGAAAGAACAATGAGTGATGGGGGCAAAAAAAGACCTTGATGCTGAGAACCAAAATGGAGTCATCCTGGAGAAGCAAAAGGTGCTTAAGAAGAAAATAATTTTGTTCGGGCAGACAAGTTTGCAACACATAAATGCCAGCATTTTAATAAAGGAACAGTATCTCAGATCTGACTGAAGTAAACCACAGTCATAAATTACAGTACCTGAACTTCAATGAGTTTTTAAAAATACATCACCAACCAAAGATTAATCCCCAAGGTCAACAGCACTGTCTGCAACATAGGAGAGCTAGTCCAGAGACAAATGACTCAGAGAAAGGAAGGGTTTCAACACTGAGAGCAGTGACAAGCAAGGTGCCATGGGAATCAATATGGAAACTACGATGGCTCACCTTTTATTTTTAAGTCTGGGGAGGAAGCAAGGAGTAAGAATGCTGAAGCTTGCAAATGCTGGGAAAGAAAATCCTGAAGACAGGATAAGTTAGGAGAACATAACTGAATTCAGTATAACTGTGACAGAATTGGAGTCCAGGGAAATAATTTACTGACTCATGTAACTCAGCATGAGTAAATAAATATGAAATAATAAGTCTAGTGACGAATATAGCAAAACCAGCAAGACACAGCAATAATGAGCAGAATCTGTATCCTACTGAGGTTTTCGAGTACCCAAAAATGGAACATTATACTAAATAATTCGGGCAATGGACCACTGCCCATGAGGAGCAGCTCTGATGCATCAATCTTGAATCTTTGGGATGTAGCATAAATAATGTCATGGTTCTGTAACTCTGTTGTATATTCCACAGGTTCCTTGTTTTATTTTTTAGATTTCAGTTTTTGCCTGCTCTCACCTTTCACATGTAAATTATTTTTTATTTTATAAAAATTGCAGGTATTTACAATCTAAGGAAATTAGAATTTACCAAGTCCAACAGCTTTTGTTTTACAGGTGGAGGAGATTGAGACTCTATATTAATTTTCTGTAAATTTAGGAGATGGCTTGCTCGTCCTATCAATCTCTGAAACTTTCAAGAGTACATGAATCTCACTGCACGTGTCTGTATAGGACAATAACCTAGTCCTACAAGGCAGTAACAAGGGGATACCTTCTACGCTATGGATGTCTTATCCCTGTAAGTACAGGGATACTTAAATTTATACCAAATGTCTATAATATAAATGTTATATGTCTACACTCTTAGCTATAATGAACAATACTTTTGTACTTGTATTTGGTGAGTGAAATTAACATTTCAACCGGAATTAGAAATGCCAGATTTAATAGCTTCCCCAAAATTTCACTACTTGCTCTAATTCCAAAATTCCTTACAATTTATTATGGCACTCTGCAGCCATGCTAACATCTAATCCCATCTCGGTGCCAAAGCTACTTCTGCTAAACAGAAAGAAAATCATATTTTGTGACTGTCAGTGAGGAAAAGGACAGCCATCCCTGGAGGGGATTTGAGAAGTAGAAGACTCCAAGGGCACTGAGAGAACAGAAGCTCTACCGTATCCCCTGTGGCAGCACACCTCCTAAAGAGGCATTTTGGGTGAAAGGGCGATGGGAGGTGGAAGCTCCTGGAAGAGCTTCAGAGAAGAATGGGCTGGAAGATGAGACTGGGCATTGCTGGAATCTCAGTAAGGAGTAGCCTTAGCTGCTGATGTGGCTTGCCCTCCACTTACTCCTGTTCCTTCCAGTTCTACTGAAATTCCATCAGTGGTCTGACATCTAACCAAAAATAAACAAATGGGACCTAATTCAATGCAAAAGCTTGTGCACAGCAAAGGAAACCATAAACAAAACGAAAAGACAACCCACAAAATGGGAGAACATATTTACAAATGATGCAACCGACAAGGGATTAATCTGCAAAATTTACAAATAGCTCATGCAGCTCAATATCAATAAAACAAACAATCCAATCAAAAAATGGGCAGAAGACGTAAACAGACATTTCCCCAAAGAAGACATACAGATGGGCCAAGAAGTACATGAAAAGATGCTCAACATCACTAATTAGAGAAATGCAAATCAAAACTACAATGAGGTATCACCTCACACCAGTCAGAATGGCCATCGTCAAAAGACTACAAATAATAAATGCTGGAGAGGGTGTGGAGAAAAGGGAACCCTCCTGCACTGTTGTTGGGAATGTAAATTGATACAGCCACTATGGAGAACAGTATGGAGGTTCCTTAAAAAACTAAAAATAGAGCTATCATATGATACAGCAATCTCATTCCTGGGCATATATCTGGAGAAAACCGTGGTTTGAAAGGATGCATGCATCCCAATATTCACTGCAGCGCTGTTTACAATAGCCAAGACATGGAAGCAACCTAGATGTCCATCGACAGATAAACGGATAAAGAAGATGTGGTACATATATACAATGCAACAATGCAATATTACTCAGCCATTAAAAAGAATGAAATAATGCCATTTGCAGCAACATGGATGGACCTGGAGATTATCATACTAAGTGAAGTAAGTCAGACAAAGACAAATATCATATGATATCACCTATATGCAGAATCTAAAAAATAATAACACAAATGAACTCATCTACAAAACAGAAACAGACTCACAGACTTAGAAAACAAATTTATGGTTACCAAAGGGGGAAAGGTTGGGGGGAGGGACAGGTTGGGAGTTTGGGATTGATATATACACACTACTATATTTAAAATAGATAACCATCAAGGACCTACTGTATAGCACAGGAAACTCTGCTCCATATTATGTAATAACCTAAATGGGAAAAGAATTTGAAGAAGAATAGATACATATATATGTATAACTAAATCACTTTGCTGTACACCTGAAACTAACACAACATTGTTAATCAACTATACGCCAAATAAAATAAAAATTAAAAAATAAATAAAATTTTAAAAAACAAGAACAAAATCAATAAGGGACTAATATCGGTGAACTGAGCTGAAGCCAGCGTACCCCCGCTAAGAGGGCAGCCACTACTCAGCTCATGTTGCAATGTGGACTCCTCACGGCCAAAACTGAACATTTATTTTTTTTAAAGAAAAGCTGCAAATATGAATTTTCATGTAAAATATTTAATTTTTAAGACAACAGTCAGTTCAGTTTTATTTTTAAAATACCATACTGACCAAACAAAATGTATCTACAAGCCAATTGTGGCAAATGGGCCACCAATTGGGAAGTTGTATCCTGGTCCAAATTCTAGCTTCTAATATAAAAATATATTTATTCCAGGTCAGAATATGTTAAGAGGATCTGTTTCCCTTTTCAATAGCTCTTATGATAAGTAGCCTTATACCCTGTGGGGTTTTATAGGATTCACGGTTCCCCAGAACTATTATGAAAATGAAAGCAAGATGAATTTTTGTGTGATTCATCACTGGAATTTGTTCAAAGAGTGGTCTGACACCTATAATCATCCCATCACGTGATACCTAATTTCAATTTTTATTTCCACAAAAATTTGGAAAATTAAATTTAGATTTTTAAGCAAAATTAGCAGTCTACTAAAAGCAACGAGGAAATATCTTAAGGACACTGAATCTCAAAACAAAACATTGGCCATCACAAATTACTAAATAGTCAAATAGAATGAAATCATAATGTGAGAAACCTATGTTCACAATGACACAATTATTCTATTTTTAATTTTAGATCTCATAAGCTAATGGGCAAGGAGAGGAAAAGGATTTAAGTTAATATTACCAGCCAAAAAGCACAAACCTAGAGTGAACAAAATTTCTGTGGCTAGAATATAAAACACTTACTTATAGATATTATTATTATTTTGTGTGTGTGGTACGCGGGCCTCTCACTGTTGTGGCCTCTCCCATTGCGGAGCACAGGCTCCGGACGCGCAAGCTCAGCGGCCATGGCTCACGGGCCCAGCCACCCCGCGGCATGTGGGATCTTCCCGGACCAGGGCACGAACCCGTGTCCCCTGCATCGGCAGGTGGACTCTCAACCACTGCGCCACCAGGGAAGCCCTATAGATATAATTTTAGATTTTAGTTGGAATGACATTTCTGGATGTGAAACGTTTTATTAATCAGTGTATAAATTAGAAACAACTCTGTGAGAAATAGTTTTTTTAATTTGGGTGTTTTTTTTTTTTGCAGGGGGGTGTTGTTTTTACCCTCTTCATCTATTTCTTACATGCCCGATAAGTCAAAGAGAAATACGTAGGTGTAGGATGTTTATTTTTTGTTCTTGGAACATCTCTTTAAAAGGAGCATGAAAGTAAAGTTTAAAGAATAAGAGAAATCAAGAATGACAACAAGTTGTCATATCTAATTTTAAGCATTACCCCTGAAATTAGTGTCATTATATTAGGTACTGCATCTGCATGATACTATAGGCTTAGGGTGCAAATTAAGTTAATTTGGAATAAGAAAAATCAGGTTTTAGAGATAAAGAGTATAATAAAAATATATAATTTTACTTGCAATATAAACAATTTTTAAGCTACTGCTGATTCTTACTATAATTTCTCACATTAACAGGTGAAAAATAAGAAAGAGACTGCTAGGTTGCCTCCAATATTTATTTCTTCCTCATTTAAAAAAAAAAAGCCCTGCTTTGTATCTGAGTGCATCACTGCTTAGAATAAAGGCTTCTTTTCCCAAGTTAACCTTGAATCCTGGTGTGGCCATGCGGCAAACTTCTGGTCAATGCGATGTGATCAGAAATGATTTGTGCAACTTTTGAGCCTTGACATTAAAACTAAGTGCACTCTCCTCTTTATCTCTGCACCATCTCATTAGCTGGAGTGCAGACAAGGTGATGAGCCATCCTGAACTACACAGTAACAGGCAATTCCCTAGGGATGCTGCAGAAATGATGTGGAACGAACCTGGGTCCCTGGCACAAGGCTGTCCTCATATCACCCACCCTGACCTAGTTATGGCCAGACCACATATGAAAGAGATAACACATATCTTGCTTAGGCCAGTGTAAATTTAGGTCTGTGTTACAGTACCTGAATAATCTAACAAATACAAAATTTGGTTATAACAAGATCCAGAATAACTAGCAATCAAATCATTTAGAAGTCAGTTGCAGCAACACAGAAACTGCAAAAAAGGAAAACTAGTGCCCTTATTATGCCTGAGAAAGCATTTGGGGAAATTATCTGCAATCCTGGGAGGCAAGACCACGTGACCCTGAGCTTGCAGAAACTATGAGGGAAAATCACAAAACTGATATGCATTGGTTGTTTCCTGTCACTTTCAGCAAAGTTGAACAAGAGCTACTAAAAGCAATGCAAGCAAATTTCTATGCTGAAATTGAAAGGAATTTGGCTCTTTTTTTAAGGTCGACTTCCGCAGCCCAATGTCTGAAATTTAAGGTGACTAAGAATCTGGTAACTTGGGGCTTTGAAAAATTGATCAAGCCAACTGAAATAATTTTAAGATGTGAATCTCAAAAGGTAGTTTCAGTGAGAGATAACTCTATGGCCCCAAAGCTTTCTCCCTTAAAGACCAGACAATGTGAGCCAGTTGAGCAGCTAAAAATCAGATTGCGATTACTGCCTTATCCTCTCAGCTTATTTTCAAGTGGCAGATTCTCTCCAAGAATGTATCTCTGAACTCACTACAGATGTGACTTGTGCAGATTAACGGACAATGAGGAACCTTCCAGACAGCAATACCTGGAATCGTAGAGAACAACGAACAAAACAGATTCTTCCAGAGAGCAAATCAGGAGGTGCCCTAACCAAGGAACTTACTCATCTACCAGTTTAGGACTCTTCCTGCCCAGCAGCACGTGATATTTTATACAGATCATTGACTTCTGATATTTCCCATTCTTGCCTTTTTCAAACAGTAGATTGTAATATGGCCATGCCATCATTATTGTCCATTACATGTACTGGGGGGACATATAACTTGTCGTGTAATTCAGAGGTGATATACATGGCGGAGCATATTTCAAATACCTAAAACTTTTAGTTGAAGATGGTCCTGGTACAGAAATTTGGATTGCCTTTCTTGAGAAGGAGTGACTGTGTTCTATACGTGGGGAGAAGAGAATGCATTGGTATTTGTGTGACCAAGAGGATCCATATGGTACAGACTATTTGTTTCCAAATACCCATTCTTCCCTTATCTAAGAGTAACAGATACTGAGATTTATTAATAGATTTTTAGCTGGCCTACAGTTGCCACAATACAGACTATATTCCTCACATTTCTCAATATTCCCAAAATCCATATAACAAAGCCTTGGTCAATGATGAATGAGAAAAAAGTAATATTAACTCCTCAAAAAGTTAAACATTAAATTACCATATGGCCCAGCAATTCCACTCCAATGTATGTATATGAGAGAATTTAAAACATATGTCCACACAAAGACTTGTACATGTTTGCTCATAACAACATTATTCATAACAGCCAAAAAGTGAAATCAATCCAAATGTCCATCAACTGTTCAATGGATAAATAAAATGAATACATCCATATGATGGAACAGCATTCTGCAATTAAAAAGTATAAGATACATATATATGCTATAACACAGATTCACCTTGAAAACATTCTGCTAAGTGAAAGAAGGAAATCACAAAAGGCCACATATTGTATGACTCCATTTATGGGAAATGTCCAAAATAGATAAATCCACAGAAAAAAGAAAGCAGATGAATGGTTGCCAGAAAATGGAGAAGAAGTGGGGAATTGGGAGGTAGGGGTTTCTTTCTGGAGTGATAGAAAAATTTTGGAATTAGACAGTGGTGATTATTGTACAACTCTGGGAATATATTAAAAAACACCAAATTATACATTCTAAAATTTTTAAGTGTGAATTTTATGTTTTGTGAATTTCACCTCAATAAAAAAAGTAATACAAGCAACTCCCAGGTCATATAAAAAAGAGGTGTGTCCTCTCTTTCTTTCCTTCAGCTCCCTGGCTGGAATGCAGATGTGCTGGCAGGGACTGTCTCGGATACGTAGAGGAAGGCAGCTCACTAAGCGGAGAGTGAGAAAGAAGAAGCTTTGTGTCTCATACTGCAGAGTTAACTAAGCAACACTGGACAGCACTGTCCTAGACGGTCAGGTGGAAAATAATTAAAATTCAATTTAGTTTAAACCTTTGTTATTTAGGGTCTCTGTTACAGCAGCCAAACCTTTATTATAATTCAAGTATTAGAAGGAAAATTACGTAACTTCCAGAATTGCTAGTAAATTATTGTTATTACCTTTTAACTTCTGTCCCACCATCATACAGAGATTGAGATTCTAAGTAGAAAGCACATTTAGAGATGCAGAGTGGTGCTGTCTCTGGGTGCCTAAGCTTTGTCATTAGACAACCCTAAAATTAAGTCCTCCTCTGACACATGCTCCCCTTATGACTGATTATTTAATCTCCACAGCCAAATGTTTCTCATGGGTAAACTGAAAATAATAATATCAGCTCTATGCCTAACATATCACTAGGGCTCAATAAATTGCAGATTTTTAGACACAACACTCACCCTTGGGGTATTGTTGGAGGTTTTGATTTTTCTTTATATATGCAAGTTTTTCTCCACAGAAATCATTACTTTTATTTCTTTGTCTTCTGCTTTTTAAACGCTCTCTAGCTCTAAAATTGATTGCTGACCATACAATGAAAAACTGCTTCTTGATTAATGTTCAATATTACCAATTAAAAAATGAATGAGAGCAGTCAACAGCTATGATTGGCTATGGCTAATAGTAACTAAATGAACAGGTAGAATAAATAAGAAATATTCATGATAAGCTATTTTTTGAAAGCAATTCAAATTAAACACTCTTTTGTATAAACCCTCCGGGGGTAACAGTGCTCTTGAAAAATTGTTATTCATGCCCATGAGATGCAGAAACCAAAATGCAATCGCCAAAAACCTGTGTCATTCAGCCGGATGCATGGTGCCAAGTCACGGCTGGCAGTCAGGAAGAAAAATGCCAAATTACTGTACTGTCTGACGCCTTTAAATGAACCTTAAATGAACAATGCATCTCTTGAGCTCAATATGCTATAGGCACGTTACTTCTCCCTGTGTAACGTGCTTCTCCCTGTGTCTTCAATGGTCTTTCCTGTGTCCCTATCTGTATCCAAATTTCCACTTCTTATGGTCAGTTTGGATTAAAGTCCACCCTAACGACTTTGTTTCAAATTAATTACCTCTTTAAAATCCCTATTTCCAAATATAGTTACATTTTGAGGTACTGAGGGGTCAGACTTCAACCTATGAGGGTTTTAGGGGATACAGCTCGGCCCACAACAAATAGCAAAAGAGCAGTCATTTTAGTGAGACTGATTAGACTCTTCAGGTCATAACTTTTTGAGATTATCACCAAAAACAATCTTGAACCAAATGTACCACTACCCTATCTTTCTTCCTTTGCATCAGCTATTAGATCACATCCTTCATTGTCTTTACAAACGAAAGAGTTCATTTTTCCAAGTTTTACTTTCTGTACCAACTCACGATCAGCTAGTTTGATTCTCTCATAACCTTTTCAAGCAGACAGCTTCTAAGCATATAATAAGCCTAATATTATGCCCACTGTCATCTCCCACCTCCTTCCCCCCCAACAAAGAAAAAGTTAAAATGTTGGCTTAAAGACATTTGGCTTTTATTAACCTAAGTCTCGATTTTTGCCACAATGAAATGAATATTATAATGGTCTATCTTATAAATGTGTTGTGAGGTTTAAAAGAAGCAACGTTATATGGAAAGTGTTCAGCATCATAGCCAACGTGTAAGAGATTGCTCTGTAAATACTTCTTCTTCTGTTTATTATTATATCACATACAATTTTGACCATAATCTTTAATAACTGTATTTACATTTAAAATTATTGGATAGTATGAAATATTTCAAATTAATTTGAAATACAAGCAATGCAAAAACTACACAATAAAAAAGCATGACACCTTAGTTGATTAGTTCCTATTATAGGCATATTTACTGCCCTCTGGTGGCCACTGCCTTAACAGAGCCATTACTAAAGGAAATGTGTACCAAAAATTCTGTATCACAGTCCTTTAGAAAATATTATCAATCTGTATTAATAATTAAGGGAATCATTAGATATAAGCAATTATACCCTGACATTTGATTCTGAGAAACTAAATATCTCTACTTTATAAAACCACAGTCTTTAAAAATTTGTATGCTTATAAAAAGATTCATTTGGGGAACTCTTTAACTGACTCAGGAGACCTTCACAAGACTTTAGTTTTGCTGTCATTTAAATGTTTGCCCAACTGAATTTTGAAAAAGCACTGAATTAGATCAGTGTTTTCGTAAAGGTTGTTTTCTTAAATACCTGGCCAAAGTTACAAGGTTGCTTTTAAGGACCCATATGACAACCTTGCTTTACATCATCATTACCATCTTTGCTCAAGTGTATATCTAGCTTAGTTTCAGCTCTATAGTAATTCTTAATGTTTCCATAACATTTTCGTATTAATTTAAATATCCCAAGCTGGAAGAGATTAAAAATTTTAACACATGACTTTGTTTTCCACTAATGCAAGTCCATCAGTCTTGATAATTTTAATAAGAAAAATTATAGAAGGATAGGCAGAATACGGGATTTAAGAATTAACTGTTTTTTAAGTAATTATAGAAAACATCAATGATTGAAGTTGAGTATCAGGAAGAACCTGATACAGTCTAGGGAAATTTCATTAATCCAAAGAAATCTCTATCTCAACCTTTCTTATTTTAATGTAAATTATTGTTATTATAATATAATAACAATTTAAAATATATAAATATAAGCCTAAGTTTAACTTCTTACACATTTATAAAACCTAAAGTAGTTTTTTAAAATGAGAACAACCCACAAAAATACTGCAAATTAAGAAAATTAATTTCACAATAGTCACTAAATTGCTGATTGTAACTTAAATATGATACTGTTCTGGGGAAGGCAGCTGGTCTATCCCACCATGAGCTGGGTAAGGACTCAATTCTTCCACAATACCTACCCTACTAAAACTCCTGCGAAATTTTGTTTCATGTTGAAAATCTCAATATCCCTTAAAACTCTATTGACAGGTCCTATAATTTATCCACATTCAGAGTTTCTTAACCTCTTCTCTGAACTATTTTCTGACCTACAGTTTCTCTCCATCAATAAGAATCTGATGAGAACTGAATTAACTGGAAGGCTACCTCTGCATGTACCCATCTGTATATCTATGCTGCCAAGCCATGTTTGGCTTCTTACTCAAATTACAGCATTGATAATGCAAGTTAATTTATTATGCCTCATGACCATTTGCTGACATATATTCTGCTTGTAACAGTTTTAAGACACATCCACAATTTTTTTGACAACTCATTCCATTAAGAAGTGGTATCTATATCCTCTCCCTTTGAATCTAGGCTGGCCTTAGTGACTCAGCAGAATGGAATCAATAGAATACAGCAGAAGTGACTCTATGTGACTTCCAAAGCTGGATCATAAAAGATGCTGTTGCTTCTTCCTTGCTCACTGGAGCACTCATGTTTGGAGCCATGAGCCACCATATAAGAAGGACCATTCTGATGCCACCATGCTGCAAGGAAGCCCAATCCACCAGAGAAACCATGGGTAAGTGCTCTGGTTCAAAGATCTAGTCACTAAATTTATTCACATTAACTTCTGTGCATCAAATTTTACTTTGGGGTCACAGAGCTTTGCCCTGTGTTCTTACATTCTTCTCCTGTTGATCAATGAATTTTCTGAGATTTTATCAGGAAAAACAGTTGAAAATAAAGAGACAATATTTCTAAAATTCCAACACGGCTGATTATTGGTAGCAGAGTTCAGAGATGTTAACAAAACACAATCTGATATAAAATACTGGCCAGGGACCTTCAACACCCTCCAGAAGAAAAGTTGAAGAATCCAAACATAAATCTTTTAAAAAACTGATACTCTACTGTGTAGTTTGTTTAATGCTAAATATATATCTTTATCTAGAAAGGATCAGAGACCGAAGGGACATTTTTTGTTTAATACTTTTTGACACATATTATTAATACAGTCATTTGCACTTCTAGGTGTTTAGCAATTCACCAAGGAAAGCCTCGTGGGAATTATTATATCTGAACAGCTGTAAGTTGACTGATATTTTTTTTTTAAAGAAGATAAATAGAAAGAGGTAACCATCCCACTTTCCCATACCAGTTAAAACTAGGCAGTTTAAAAAACACTGTACAGATTTTATTTTTAATGCTTAATGAGAACAGAATGTTGGAATAAGCAAATTGTTGCTACCCTAAAATTATGAGAAAAAATATTTGGAACTTGGTCCATGCTTTTTAAACTTCCAAAATTATGCTTATTGCTTATATGCACTCTTTCTTTACGAGGCCAAAGTTCCAAAAAGAATTAAATAAAATTATTCTCCTTGAAGTTAAGTAAATGCTAGTCAGTTATAATTGAAAACACCTTTCCTGTCTGTCTAACCACCTGATTTATTCTTTTCATTATCCAAACATCCTACCAAATCTCTCTTTAAGGTACACTGATTGATTGTTGCATTCATAACTTTTTATAAAGGCATTTGTAACAAATCTAGATGCTAAACACTTTGCTTCTTTGGGATTGGTGTAAACAGTTTTCTAGTGATTCAAAGCACAGAACTGAGAAGCCAGGGTCTGCCAGTCCAACAGAGTCATCTGCAGTAGAGGTAGTCAATGCCCAAAGCCATACATCAATTCACAGCCGCCAAGAGTGCAGGCTGGACTTTTCAGGCTCCTGTGAGTGAGTCAGTGAGTCAGTGAGTGCGAGTGTGTGTCTGTGTGTTTAAACAAACATCAGTGCAGTCCCATGAATTCTCCTTTCAATGTGTTACCTGCTTAGTATGAACATGATAATGAGAAGCAAACATTTCTAGTATTTTGTTTTCCTTCATGAGCAGAAATTAAGTATAGAAACCAGAAAAACACACAGTCATGTCAACTGTCACTTACTTAGTACCACCTGTGTGCTATACTGATCCTGGGTGGACTTAGTACTTTATTTCCTCTGTGATCTTTATTATCTCCTTCCTTCGGCTGACTTTAGGTTTTGTTTGTTCTTCTTTTGCGGCTAAGTACTTTGGTTAAAGCTCAATCAATCCTGAAAAACACCGATTTTGCAGATGAGGAAACTGAGGCTCACTGAGATCAAGTGATGTGTTCTGGTTATAGAACAATGATGTCATGCAACCAAAAGAAGGATTTACACCTAGTTTCTTCTGATCTCAGTGTCAGATTAAACTACAAAACAATTTTAATATTCAATAATCAACACAGTGAAATCCTTTTTTCTCCAATCAACAAAACTTATGGAAAAAATCTCTGAATAACGTTTTATCAATACTGCATTTTGTTTAAACATGAAACAGTTTACTTGCTTAAGTCTTCCTAGGTCCATGAACTCCAATTTAATTCTTCTCTATAAAAATTCAGCGTTTTGTAGTTTCTCTGTCAGAGGTAAAAATGACCTTAAATAGCCTGATCTGTTTCAGATGCCAAGGCTCTAAAACTTCATACTTAAAAATAAACACTACTTATACATATTATTGGTATACCTGTTGTCTCATGAAAATTTCAAAACTAAAATTAATAAAAATTGGTTTTCAGTCATTTGTAAGTGAAGTTACATTAAGTCTCATACACTACTTGTTGAACATAAATATGCAATGAAAATCCATTTTTATGAGGTCACTGACAAATTTTCCAAAGTTAAGGCTTGAAAACAGAAACTATAATGTTATTATACATTATTATGACAGATTTATAGGTGTAAATTTTCAATTTCTACAGAAGAATATTAACATATTTTAAAGTATCAATCTATCACTTTTTCTTTTTTTAATCTGTAATAAAGATTTAATTTTTAATTGTAATTTAAAAAAAATTTATTGTATATTGAAAAATCAGTAAAAGAAAATTTTCACTGTCTGTATATTTTTCTGGCCATAATTATTATGTATTTCATTTCGTAATTATTGAAAATAGTCATATCATGCTGTAGAGAAATATTAAGGACATTAGGCATGTCACTTCTGTGAGGTATATAACATGCTTTTAATAAATTCCTTTTCTATTTAAAGTAGTCAGAATGGATCCTGTTATTTGCAACTAAGAACTCCAATCTATATAAAAGGAGGATGAAAGGGATTGTTTTAAAAGAGATTTCAAAGGCCTAGAGGCCACACTGCAGAACTGCCCTAAAATACATAAAAGAATAACAAGAGTCTTGTGATTATTATGTTATGTCTCTAAGACTCAAATAATATTACAATTTCACTTCGTATTTGTTTTTATTTTATTTAATTTATTTATTTATTTTTGCGGTACGCGGGCCTCTCACTGTTGTGGCCTCTCCCATTGCGGAGCAGAGGCTCCAGACGTGCAGGCTCCGTGGCCATGGCTCAGAGGCCCAGCCGCTCCATGGCAAGGGGGGTCTTCCCAGACCGGGGCATGAACCCGTGTCCCCTGCATCGGCAGGCGGACTCTCAACCACTGCGCCACCAGGGAAGCCCTGTATTTATTTTTAAATGGTAGCAAATACTTCAGTGTCTACTCCTTCCAAATTTCCCTTTATTTGGAGGGCCTCCATCCAACCTAATATTGATAATAATACTAAATGTAAAGTTTCACTTATGTGTCATATGTTAAAGCAGATACTGAGTTCAGAAATAGAAATAAAGCCTACATTCTTGCCTTCAAGGGATTTACTGTGTTATTTGGGCAGGAAGACACATACGTTAAAAAGGTAAGTTGCACACCTCAGAGGTCAATATGCAAAGGTGACAGGACTGTTCTAAGTATATTAAATATTGAAAGTTTTTAAAAAATATATTATTAACTTTCCCATTGTTCAACATTCAGTTATGCCATTAGGAACAAAGCTCTATACATGTTTTTTTGAGTTATAAGGAATAATAACAAGAAGAATAACCAACATTAACGGCTTCTTTTGTGCTAGACACTCTTCTGGGTGCTGCATATACTTGAATTTATGAACTGAGATTATGTTGAACCTTCAGCTAGCTTTCAACCTTAAAAAATGAAAATCAATGAATCATTAAGTAAATACAACCCAAACTTACGGGAGTAAAGTTTATCAGGGGTAAATAAAAGTTATATTTCTTATGGTTTTTAAATTTCACTTTTAAAAATTACTTAAAATATAATGCTTTTTAATTGTATTTCTCCTTTCTTGTGTTCCCATTTCCTGAATACGTTCCACACTTTTTCTCTTCTATGGACGATCAAAGGCTTCTTTCCCCTTCACAGACATGGTATTTTGGATATCCATCACTGTACATATGACCCTACGGCATGCTCCCCTGGATCTCTAAGCTGTCTCCATCATTAGAGAAACTGTATGCATTATCACAAATGCAGAGGACATAAACTACCTTAAGTAAGAATGATCTAAAGTGCCATCTGCATTCTAAAAATCATTTTCACCAGGTGAAAGAGAAGAGCTTCTTTACATAATTGATTTTACTTAATTGTTCATTTGTTCTCCACTATGGTGTATTAAATAAAGCAGCTCATAAACTTTAAATAAATGCATAAGTGCATTGACAGTCTTCTCAAACGAATGCTTTTGAAAGGCAACACCTTTTGTAATCAATATTATTAACTTATTAACTTCTGTAATAGGTGATGCATTATGAATTCATTTGGTGTTAATGCACAGGTGCCAGTTTTTCTGGAGGGCAGTGATAAAAGGCAATAAGAAAATGAGGAGGTATACTTTTGAAGAGACAAACAGATTATAGCTTTAATAAAAACTATGTATCCATTTAGCAGCCCACTAAAGTGGAGATACTAAATGCTATAATACAAGGCACAGAGGCTAAAATTTAGAAATAACTACGAAAGAGAGACTGGCCAGTCTTTGAAAATCTCTGCTCATTCTCTCAAACCTAAGGCTTCCACAGGTCTAAAGTTTAGAAGGAAATTACATCACACCTACGTGTGTTCTCTGGCGATTCCTAGGCCTCCTTCTGTAGCACCTCGCCTCTCAGGCCCGTCCTTCCCCACAAGGTGCCTAAAGCCTTTGAAATCCTAGTTCTGCTCTTCCCCACCCCCCCCAAAGCCTCTCATCACAAAAGCAACAGATTAATGTATTTATTCAAAGGATAAAGAAAAATGAGAACATAGTGTGTATGGATTCTGCCCTCATACAGGGTGTCCACATTTTTTAGTTTTATAAAAACAAGTCCCTTGAGACTGCTCCAAACCCAAAACTATAAGATAAGTCTTCAGACAAGGAAAAAAATTCCAAGAAAATTCTAACAACTCTATGATTTGAGTTTCAGAAAATAGCAGTTAGGGTCCTACTTCACTGAACATTACCTTTGCTTTGTGGATTTTAACCAGAATCTGATTCCCATGCTCACTCCCATCCCCAAAATATCAACTGCCTTGAAGTTTCTTCATTACCTGTACACAGCAGGAACACCAGCTGCCTCTCATCAGCCAGTTACACCCAGAGTTACTCCACCCCAAGCTGCTACTTTTAGACTCATATTACTCACACAAGGCCCTTTATCCTCCTTAGCAATATCACCCTTTTACTGAAAACTAATGGGCTTTCCTTTAACTAACTTCCAGCATCACCATCAGTGACTTCAATACCCAAATTTATTACTGATACGTAAGCCTGACCTTATACTCCTGTGATTCCATCTCCTCTAACCTTCAGCTGTACTCCATTCAGTCACCTACTCACATGGTCAACCCTCTCATTATATCCTTCTCCTTACCATATAGATTTGTGCCTCTATTAATTTATGGTCACTGACCTCAACAAAGGAACACTTCCCAGCAACTCATTTCCAACTTGGAATCTCTTTGAAGTTCCAATCCTCCTCACCTTTTCATCAGCCTCAAATTTTATCTGACTTATTTCGCTGCAAAATATGCAATATGTCAGAAAATAACCTCTATAGTTCTTGCAATAAACATGCAAACCCATCTGCATCTGCATTTATCCCCTCCTGCCTCTCTGCTTTTTAAGAGAAGAGCTTACCCTCTTCCCGTCCAAAACCTTCATCTTGTGCTTATGTTCCCATTTTCTCCAACTCCACATACACGTATTCAGCTCCTAGAGACTTCACTTTTCAACCAGGCATTCCCTCTTCTCTCTGTTGGCTTCTTTTCATCAGCATTTAAATCTACTCAGATCTTCCTCCAATCAAAAAACAAAACAAAGTGTATCCTGCCCTCCCCATCTCTCTCTAAAGGATTTTTCTACATGCACTGATTGTTAATTCCTCACTGCTCATGCTTCCCTACTCTGCTTCTCCTAGGTTTCTGCGGGATATAAAGAAACCAGCTTGCACCAATTCATGAGAGCCAATTGTGTGCACCTTTTCCCAGCTTCAAGGGGATGTTAACACTGGTAGCTCAAAAATAAGTAACAGGAGGAATGCTTACTCATGGAAATTGACAAATGCTACAAATCTATGAATCAGCTTTGTTACTTTGTTTTTTTATTTATCTGCACACTGCTGTTTGTCTTCTTCTACAATCCCCCAAATGCCATTTCTCAGCATTTCTCAGATGCTACTGTAAACACACTAACATTTTATCCTTCTTTTCATTCTCAGAAATTCAAACATCACCAACGTATTGAGAATTCTCACATATGCCACCAGCCCAACACTCGCTCCATAAATCTACCCAAATTCTCCTTGTTTCTCTCCGTTTAAATTTTCTCATGTACACGTCAAACTTAATATTTCCGAAATTGAGCTCATGTTGTTTCTTCCAAAAGATGGGTGCCTTCTGCCATTTTTCAGTAAGTGACTCAGTTGCTCAAACAAGAAAATTGGGTATTATCCTCGACTCTTCGACCTTCCTTCATTGCAAGTGTATTCTACCACCTAAGTATTTCTCAAATTCACAAACTTCTTTTCTTTTGTTGTTCTATAGCCATAAGCTATAATTTAAGTTACTTCAACAGCCTTCTAACTTGTCTCTTTGCATCCAGAATTGTTCCGGCTCAATCCATTATCTTCACTACAAGAAGAATATTTTTAAAAAACAAATTTAAAAATCATGTTACTCTCCTACTTAAAACCCTAAGTGTTTCTGATAAAGTCCGAAACCTTTTCATAGTTCATTAAATATTTTCTAATCCGGCTCCTGATGACCTGCCCAGGTTCACCTCTCTCTTTTCTAGTTTATTGTATGCTACAACCATTTCAAATGCTTTCAGTTTCCCAATTTTATCATGCTTTTGCTTTTCCACCTCCCAAAGTCCTCTACTTCTTCCCGTGTCATTAGTTGTTGCCTCTAATTTTTAATTCAGTAACTATTTTTCTTTCTACACCTTTAATTTTGCATCCTGTACAGGCATCCCTCGGTATCAGAGAATTGGTTCCAGGATCCCCCTCAGATACCAAAATCTCTGGACATTCAAGACCCTTATATAAAATGGCATAGTATTTGCATGTTTTATAACTTTACTTTCAAAGAATTACATTACCATACAGTATGCCTCCCTTATAAATGGAGAAACTGTGTATCAGCCTATCATCAAAGGTAAGTGTTTTTATTGTAACAATGTTTTTAATACTATATTATGAATATGATTGTAATACTATGTGCCATAAAAATTGTATAAAGATTCATTACTTTATAGGTGGCTACCATTAAGCAATCTTATAGATTGCACTAGGCTACCACCATAAAGCAATCGTGCTGCGGCTTCTTTAATTATCAATGTATAAATCATTATGCCTGTAAATAAATATGAATTTCTCTTTCACATTATCTTTTCATTTTTGATGCCTAGTGTTAGTAATACGTATAACACCCATAGTGTTTTGTATCATATAAGACAACACTGATGCAGGTACTGACACACAAAGGATTCACTTTGTAACCAGACGAAATAAACTTAGGTTATCGATAAATACAGTATAGTACTGTAAATGTATCTTCTCTTCCTTATGATTGTCTTAATAACATTCTCTTTTCTCTGGCTTACTTTATTGTAAAGATATAGTATGTAATACATATCACATACAAAACATGTGTTAATCAAATGTTTACTTTATCGGTAAGGCTTCCAGTCAACAGCAGGCTATCGATAGTTACTTTCTGGGCAGTCAAAAGCGATATACAGATGTCCCACTGTGCAGGGGAGGGAGAGAAGTGTTGGTGCCACCAACCCCCCCACTGTTCAAGGGTCAACTGTAACGTAAAGACGTGAATATCACTATAAGGAAAAAGTTCTTTCTTTTGCACTGTACTATTATCTGAGCCAACAGTCACTAGTATATTACAAGGTAAAGATGTGACATGTATTTTCTTTAAGCATAATATAAAAATAACAACGTGCCTAGCACAAAGCCAGGTACATCACGGACCTCTATCAAAGTCTGCTTAATGTGAATACATGCCAAATATATAAAGTTATAGATTTGTAGAAAAATCTGAGCATCCTCTTAAGGATAAGAAAATGATTCCCCTCTTCTCTGTTTATAACCTATACTCTTAAAAAAAAAAAAAAAAAAAAAGGCTTTGCAAGTATTTGCATGTGTGAGACTTTGTGTATCCCACACTGACCTGAGCAGACATGTGGTATAATGGGACAACTGCCAGAAAAAGTTCTTCTGCCCCCAAAATGTTGTGTCCTCTAGGCTTGCTGACCAATGTCAGTAATCTTCCACTTTAGTTAATTTAGAATTTGAATGCCACAATTAAAAATGCTTTTACTTTCAAAAGGGAAAGTCACAAGAAACCACTGATTAACCACTGCTGCCTTTATTGGTTTCTTGGTTAAATACTAAGCTACCTAGGAAGGCATTCAAGGATAAGGACAATGAGAAGTTTTAGAATGAAAAGTTTGGGAAAGAAATAGAGTGGAGAGACAGCTGGGCAACTGGGCCGCCAAATGAGGCCACAGAGACTTCAAGGGCAGGAAGCATTTCAGAAAGGGAAGTAGAGGGGAGCTCCTCTATGTCACAGTTCTGCCCAGGGCTATCCCAGCCAGGGACCATTATATTTGCTTTATTTACTCTTTTAACAGAGTCTAAAAAGCATAAAGGACCTGGCCTGGTCAGGTCTCTTCTGGGCAGCTTTTTTTCTAATAGAGCCCAGTAGCCACAGCCATAGAGAGCATGAACAATCTCTAAAGGGGACAGTCTACTCAGGGCTGCTCCATCTCTGCTTGTTCAGATTGGCCAGAGAAGTAATGAAATGTCCTCTGAAAATCTTTTCAAGTGGATAGTATTGTGGGATTTTTACCCAGCTTTACTGAACTATAATTGACATATACATTCTGTGTTTACTTCCCATTTCAGACTTTTTTCTAAAGAGTAAAGACATAAACTGAAAGTTTAAATATCTCTTTCCTTTAAAAAGAAATTAACCAAATATATTCCCTTTTTTAAAAAATGGATGAATTTTAATCTGCTTACTATGGCTCAAAAAAGAAGCACTTCCCTATAATTCAAATATTTAAATGGTACATTTTTTTTTTCTAACCAGACTCAAAACAACTTAATATGAGTGGATTCTAGTGAATTTCAAATATCAGAATCCAGAAGTTCATACACAGTCTTTTGGACCTTCTTTTGCAAAATGCTTTTTTATATTTATTAGAAACTCCTAAATTTAGCAGTTATATAAAGCCATATTTTATGTAACTAGAAATTTGTATTCAAATGCTATAGTAACTTTAATGTGTATGAAGCTCTCAAGGGGCTTTTATTTTTTATCCTAGAAGGAAGAATTTCCATAATTACTCTCAAATGTCATTAAAATATGTTTTTAAAATTTATTTCAACTTTTCTCAGTCCCCAAAAAAACTACTTTCAAAACAGTTACCCTGAAATATATATATACACACATGTATATACACACACACACAAATACACTCACACATACTGTGGAAACAGCTGTTTGATACTGAAATGAAGGACTATCACTGAACTGTTTACACTCTTGATGCATGCTCCTTTTCAAATTACCTAAGGCAGACATGGTATTTCAAACACATAGAGTCTAAAGGTAATCTGAGTGAGGAGACTAAGTCATTGTACTTAAGAAAAGTGAATAGATGTACATCACTGCAAAATATTCAGCTTCATTCAGATGACTCTATATTTCACGTTCCCTTATCAATGATAAATGTTGTCTCTAAAGGAATGTTGTCTATATATTTTTTCTAATGATAGAAATTGTCCAAATTAGAACAAAAGTCTGAATTTTTCTAGTTATGCTATGAGAGTCTATATCATTTTCAGACTGTGACTATGATCGGGAGACAGCACAGGAGTATTAGTGTTGGTATCTCTTGGGCAAGTGTTTATTTCTTGAGGAGATTTTTTTTTGCTTTTTGTCTTGAATGGTACAAATTTTAGAATAAACCATCTAAATAATGGCATCACTTCTTCACTTACACCCCACTGCCTAAGATTTGTTTAAATAGTCACAAGGCTGAAAATTCTGTAGAGTTATCAAAGCAATATGTTTCGAGATTCAAGAAATGATACAATAATAATGCAAATCAAAAGCTAGGAAGAAAACAAATTATTTTTAGAAGTATTATGTTAACGTTGTCAACTCATTAGACAACCTGTAAAATGGAAATACTAAATTTTGGTAAATTTATTTTATTTATTTATTTTTTTGTGTGGTACGCAGGCCTTTCACTGTTGTGGCCTCTCCCGTTGCGGAGCACAGGCTCCGGACGCGCAGGCTCAGCAGCCACAGCTCACGGGCCCAGCCGGTCTGCTGCATGTGGGATCTTCCTGGACCGGGGCACGAACCCGCATCCCCTGCATCGGCAGGCGGACTCTCAACTACTGTGCCACCAGGGAAGCCCTGGTAAATTTATTATTTGCAGAATGTTTCTTATAGACATGAGATTTCTTTACAATCTTTAACCCCATGAAGTGAGAAGAGCTTGAGGTCTTTATTTTTTTTACTTAATCTTGCCGTTTCTAGTTTGTGATTTCTCCTTCTCAAGTTATAAAACATTAATGATCATTACAAGCACTATTTCACAAACTACAAATTAAAGTTCTATAGCACTTAAAAAGCTTAAGAGGCTACATTTCTGATTACATAGCAGCTATCTCAAACGGTTATTACATGAGAGGTTTCTAAGTAAAATCACAATGAAAGCAAGGTAAAAATTAACTGCATGATTCTAGCGTGGCCTGATAACATTTGCTATCATGCACTGACAGCCGTGGAAAACAGTCTTTACATCTCCAAGGAAAAGAAGACTTTAAGGTCTCCCAACATTGGATTAGATGCCCTTGTTTCTAAAATAATCTTTCAGAATCAATGAGTTATTAAAAGGGGGCACATACCACCCCCCACCCAGAAATTAGTAACATTGTTTTTGGCAAAATTCTACCAAATAATTTAAAAAAACACTTTATTTTGCATTCTGCCTCCCTTCATGGAATTTGCGATCCAACTGGAAACATAGAAACAATATCTGAAATACCAAGCTATAGCGGGTTGCAATTTAGAGTTATGAAATTGGGTTCTTTTCTCCTCATATCTTCCCATTTTCTTTCTGACAATGCAAAAGGGAAATTGAGTCTTTATTTCTTAAGGTGAGGTCTATGGCAGGACAGAAAAACAAAGGTGGCTTCCAAATATTTCCATTTCTAGCTATTTACTCCAAAATCCTAAGACTTTGGGGAACTCAAAGAATGTTGGTTTCCACTAAAGGGAGTAGATTCAAGGAAAAGATTTTTCCACCGTATAAAATAATTGTCCTGGCCTTCTTTTTTTTTTTGGTGGGGGAAGGGAGGGTGAGGTAGAGATAAAAACAAAAGAAAAGAAGGAAAATTAGAATGATAGATCACAATCATAGACAGCAAGAATGTCCAGAGGAAATGGTTAACAGGTACACACCAATAAAGACAACCAAGAGAGACTGTTGCTCTTGTTCAAGGACCAAGTTGCCCCACAGGACTACAGAGAGTACAGTGCACAAACTAACAAACCAAACTTCACATGATCAAGTTTGGCTCATGGAACAACCATTACCATTTCTGATATCATCTACAGGAGATTTCAATTTATCATCGCTAACACCTTGCCCAACAGCCACCCAGAAGGAGAGCTGCCTGTGTTGCAAAACTGCATATGCCCCACCTGAATTTCTTCCTGATAACATGTCTCCTCTCAAAGCTTAAGGGTTCTTCACCTGAAACTAATACAACATTGTAAATCAACTATACTCCAATAAAATTTTTTTAAAAAGCTTAAGGATTCTTTTAAGCCCAAGAAGAAACAGGTGGTAAGCTATCTAGTAGGCAGGTAAGGCTGGAAAAACTGAATTGAACCAGCTTGAAACTGTGTTTAGACTCTCTAAGGGTATAGTCATTACATATCATACGAGGGAATTTGCACTTCTGGGGGAACTTGGCCACCAACCAGGAGGTAGAAAGTCACAGTTGAAAATCACTGCTGAACATGTATATCTTCGTGGAACTTAAATATTGTGTTAGGAATTTTAAGGAAAATATTAAGAAATTTAATGGTAACTTGAAGCATAATTTTTACATATGAAAACAGAATAGACTCTTTTATGGAATAGAATATAAAATAAACTAAAATACTAAATATTATGGCCATTACGTTCAAACTCAAAAGATTCCCTCCAACTCTGCCCTAGGGCTTTAACTCCCTCCGCTCTGAGAATAAGATACTTCAGTAGGAAATGTAATAAACACCACTACACAATAACATGTGCAATTCATTGTGAATCTTTCCGGTGCTCTAAATTTTCAGGGGAAAAAAAACTTTTTAAAAATGAGTTTGCATAGATAAACTATTATAAGCTAATTACTGAAAAAAAATATTTACATAAACATAGGATATTTACATAAGTATGAAGAAGCACTGCATACTTTGATGTGCACAGTTACTTCCCTTACAGTCTTCGTTTAGGTAAAAAGATTTTGGGGTTGTTTTTTTCCCAACTCACCAGCTCTACACAGCAGCATCCCACACCACGTGTGGCCTCACATGGCTTCTCCGCCTCCTTCACAGAAGAGGAGCTGGAGACGATTTCCGTCGCTTCCTCGTGGGCGCGAAGGGTGTGCCCACCACACGACGATGGTCGATGACGGTGTCCTTGCTGGGGTCAGGGTCGAGGCCGGGCTCGGCACCGCGGGCGGGAGGACGCTGGCGTGGCGGCCTCCCAGCACCCAGCCCGGACCAGAGACTCGTGCAGGGACCCGCAGCACCTGCAGCTCACCCTCGCAGTTGACGCAGGCTTGCCTGGGCTCGTTCAGCCGCACCAGTTCAGTCCTCAGCTCGTAGAGCACGCGCACCAGCTCCTCCGCGGGTGTCAGGCTCAGCTCCACACCCAGCACCTGTTCAGGGCCTCGATATTCTGGCCCGCACCCTGGCAGCTTCCTCTGCTGGCTCCGCGGGGTGAGGCCTGCAGGCTTGAAGTCTGGAAACTTGATGCCTGCAGGCTCAGGAACAGCTGGCTTCTCGGTCTCCTTTTCCTGGGGCGGCTGCTTCTCGGGGTCCTTGCTCCGCAGCGGGGTCTGCGGCTGCAGGTAGCTTCAGCGAGTCCTGGCTACGCTCCTCGCGCTCCTTCTGCCGGGACTAGATCTGGCGCAGCTTACGTAGCGGGTACTTCTCCGCCGCCACCTGCTCTGAGGCTTGTTACCGGCAACGCTTCAGCTGTTCCTTCCGCCGTTGCAGGTGCCCAGCATCAAACCCTGGTATCTTGAGGTCTGTGTTTGGCATGGCGTGCATGTTGGCCAGCTTGGCACAGATACAGTAATACCGCTCCTTCAAGTCCTCCACAGACCTCTTCTTAAGCCGCTGGTGATCATCCCGATCGTGGCTAATGACAAAACGGAGGTCAAAGCGGCGGCTGAGGTCAAAGAAGTGGTCGTTTCTGCCTTTGTTCAAGAGTTGTCGTGAAGATAGAGCTAGTACCCCTGCTCTGAATACACTGGCACCTGCACAGTCTTATGGACCCTGGCAAAGGGGTAGTCCTTGCCCTCCTCAGCTGCCTGTCACCAGTGGAAGAACGTGGCTCCATCCTTGCAGACTAGGTTGGTGAATGGCATCCACTTACAGGACCACGCCTTCTTGGGGCCCAACTTGGCCTTAACTGTGCGGTGGCCTTGACCAGGGTCACTGGGTAACAGTGGAGGTGCATCCTTCTCGTCAGAGTAGCACAATGCTTAGAATTCCTGGTGCATGTCTGTGGGAAGGTCAGTGTCTCTGAGGACTTCCTGGACTTTTTCTTGTGCGGGTTGGTATTGTCCTTCTTGCTGATGGTCCCGGAAGCCGCATGACCCTCTTATCCCGGAGTTCTAGCATGTCCTACCCATCTGTGCCCACAGACATTGCGCCTGAGAGATAGGGGAGTGCCCCGAGGTCAAGGATCAGTGCCTGGACTTCCGCACTGCGGCCCGGTGGC
This sequence comes from Delphinapterus leucas, assembly GCF_059928025.1. NCBI lineage: Eukaryota > Metazoa > Chordata > Mammalia > Artiodactyla > Monodontidae > Delphinapterus > Delphinapterus leucas. The sequence goes on from NC_143149.1 coordinate 20,408,877, forward strand.
TCCATTATCCCCGCAAAACCACAGACCTTTTCTCTTTGCCGGGGGTGGGAGAGGTGGCTGGTACGCAGTAACTTGACTGAAAGAAAAGTGTAGTGAAATCTGTCGAAAGCTTAAGGAAGAGAACTTCGACACCTCCCCTCAAGCTCAGGACCAAGTGCAACGAGTGGATTCTTTCAGAATGTTGTCAGGCAGGGTGCGTCCATCTTCCTGCTGTTTCCCTGCAAAGATCTGCGTCTCTATCAGCCAGTGTCAGCTGGCGGGCAGCAACCAAACCAGTCGTTTGCACTGGGAAATATGAATATGAAGAATTATTAATTCATAAGAGGGAATTTACCAATAAGAATGGTAAAGAGAATCTAAAGAATACAGAAAAGACAGATGTAAGTGGCAGTCACTACCTCTAGGACTAAAAGAGAGTATTCAAGGAACAGAAACTTGGAAGAAAGCCACGCAGACTGATGTTCAGAACCAGTTGCAGAAGGTGCGACTGTCTCCCACCGGAGGGCAGAGTATTTCACCGAGGTGTTGCACACCACGCCTGGCCGGCAGAAACTAACTGCACAAAGGGATTCGAGCAACACTACTAGGAAGCCACCAGCTGAAGAGGATGGGAGCAGGGCACTGAAACTTGCTGGGAGTGGCTACCTCTGAGGTGAGAACAAATCTCACGAGAAAGCTGCATCTGGAGTTCTGGCAAAACGTGCTAAGAATCCACTCCACAGGGGACACACTATTGAGTGACCCACATGAGAATGGCAGCTCAGCTGCATATCACTATAGCAAAAGGGGAAAACCACTGGTTTCTGGAAGAGGGGGTCTTCTCCCCTGTGGTATCCTTCCAGAGCCTTCTACTATAATGTTTAACATTATGCCAAGTGTTAAAGGAGAACTGATTACAAGGTCCAGCTCCAATATTACGAAGCAGGACAAAGGAGGATGGTTTAGGGGCTGAGGTTATAAGTTGAGAACAGACACACTGTACTTCCAAATAACTTCAACTATAATCCTTCAGCCATAAAGGAAGACCAGCATTCGTTTCAAAATTCTGCATGTCCAGCTATCATCTATACATAAATATTTTGGAGTCTGAGTCTGTGTCGTGGTGATGGGGGTGGATTAGTATCAAGGAACGCTTCCTTCTGGCCACCTCATTTCTTAGATGAAGCTGCATATCAATAAATAACAGTAGGTAATATTAAATGTTAAAAATCAAGGTAAAATAATGATCGCAAACTCTTTTCACGTGATACTAGAACACTGTTTAACAAAGCAACTTGAGTCATCTGAATCTCTAATGGAAACATTCTATATCCTATTAATATTAGGCTAGATATTGAAAAAACAAACTGATGAGATGCCAATGATTACTGTCTCATGGAAATGATTTCTGTATGGTAAAGAAGATAAACCCAAATTTTATGGTTTTATTATCCTGTATAGGTCATTATACCAGTTCGATATCTAACTAAACAAATATATATATATATATATATATATATTTATAGGATCCTATATATATATAGGATTGTTTCATTTATTCACATTTAAGTTTTTATCGATAGAGTTAGATTACATCTGCCACATACCTTCTGTTTTCTGTCTTCCTCCTTTACATTGAGTATTTTTGCACTAAGTGAATATTTTTAATGTAACATTCTAATTTCTTTAATATTTTTTCACTTTTGAAAAAAGGATTTTCTTAGTTGTTGCTCTGGGGATTTTTATATATATCTTAATTTAGAATCTACTCTAGATTTATACTGGTTTAATTCCATTGAGATACAGAAGCATTAATTCTGAAGAGCTTGATTTTTTGTGGTATTATTGTTATTCAGATGCATCTATATATCATACAAATCCAACAATAAATTGTTATAATTATTACTTTATATAATTTCATTTATTTTAAAGGAGCTGAGGAAAGAAAGGAGAGCAGGTATATATTTATAACACTTATATATGTATTTATATCTTCTTATGTACCATTTCTGGTTCTCTTCACTTGTGCCTGTGGATTTGAGTTACCATCTGGTATCATTTCCTTAGCCCAGTACAACTTTGCTCCCACTCACCTCCTTCGTGCTGGTGTTGGCGAATAACATTTCTATATGTTATGGGACAAACAATACAATTATATTGTTTTATACAATTTATTTTGTAATCAGTTAAGAGAAGAGGAAATAAGGGCTTTATCAATTTCATAGTTCTCCAAACTTCAAGAATGAAATCGTTTTTTGTGTAAACCTTGAACTTTGAGTCAGGAGTTGGGACTTCATACCTAGATCTTAATTAAGCAGGACTAACTTGAGAGATGAGGATTCAAAAGAAAATGTGCAAGTGTCTCCTCCAATTGCCCTCAAAGAATGAAGGAAATTACCATTTGAATGTTACGGAGTCGTGCTCAGTTAATATTTACCAGTCTTTTAAAAAAAGTCCTATATGCTGAAGGTCTGATGACTGAAATATACTTAAAAGCCTAAACTGATGACTTAACAATGTTGAAAAAGAAGCATTAGGCCTTGATGCCACATAGCAGCATAAAAAGATTTTAGACCCATTTCCCTGGCTGATTTAACAGCAAATGTATCTGACGGTGAAATAAATGACCTGTCAATGTATCATCCAGCCATGCATTTCTGTGATTTCAATAGTTACAAACATTATTACTCCATCTCCTCAGTTTTATTCTTTTTTTTTTTTTACTGACATGTAAAAATCAGATATTATGTGTGACAGAATAAAGCTTTTGTGGAAGGTAAAAAGAGGTTTTATCTGAAATAAGCACCACTTCTCATTTTACAACCATGATATCAAAAGAGACTTATACTCTGACCTTGCATTTCAAAGAATGTTGCATGTAGTGGGATAAAAAAATCATGGAAGGATTTAGCAGACTTGTAGGTTCAGGCACTAGAGTCCAAGGTAAAGATGCAAAGAAATATTAAAAAAAAAAAACAAAAAACCTGCTAAAGTAGAATGATTCCTTCCCTCTGGCAAAATCACTGCCTCCCAGAAATAAAATGTAACATCTCAGTTCTTTCAAGTGAGACCCTCTGATTTTCTCTCACCATAGCCCTGGGGCCATACCAAAGCCATCCTACTCTTATTACGATAGCAAGGTTACAATGAACCTACACAAGGAGCTGAAATATAAATGGGAATGCCTCTAAATTAGAAAAGAGTGGTGAGGAAGACTACAAAAGAAAACCTAAAAAGCCAAAGAAGTAAATGTAGTATAATCTAGAAAGACCAAAAAGAGAAACATAAATTTAATATATCAGAAAAAACAAAATGAGTTTCCTTCATTTTTGACGCTTTCTAACCAAAAGCTGGAAGGAATCTGAGAGCTCATCTAATCCAGCTTCTTAGTCTTCCAGATAAAAAAAAATTGTAGCCTAGAAAGGTACTTCCCCAGATACATTCTTTGAGATTCTTCTGAACTTACAGTTTTAGGAAGAGTAATAACTTTAAAAAAAAATTAAAGGGTGAACACAAAAATTTTAAAGTATACTTAAAGCTAAATTTAAATACGTATTACTTTGTAGATATTTCCCAAATACTAAAAGAAAAAAATGAAGTGCCATTTTTTAGATGTTTATGGTGACTATAAACACAGATTTCTATAGATTAGAAAAGACATTACTTTGGGAAATGATTAATTGATAAATGTAAAAATATTGCATTTTATCAATATTTTTGATATGGCATGCATTGGTAGTACAAGAAAATATCCACTAAAGAAGCTGGATTCGTTTTTAATAACTTTTTAAAAAATTGACAATGATAAATACAATATTTATTTCTGACAGCTAAAATTGAAGAGGCCGATGAAGAATTTGAAAAGTTAACAAACACCATAAAATCATACCTACTAAGATGGATAAATCTATGGAGATTATTCAACTTAAATAAAGGAAAAGCAGTCTTCAATTTTATAAAGGGTTTGTAAAAAATTAACAAACAGAAACCTCAATTAAAGAGAGTTGGGAGACCAGAAGGGGGAGCTCTCAGACCCTGTGATGACAGCAGAGCCCAACAGGAAGGAGAAAGACTCCTCTTCTTTCCTGGCAAGGACTCCACCAGTGAAGAGCCATGCACTCTGTTTATTGTAGCTCCCTCCCCGGCCCACCCACCCCCCAAGGCCAACTTCCTTTTCCTCTCTTGAAAAGCATTCTCCTCCCTATGCCTTGTGGCAATTTGCAGGGTTGCAGAACTCAAATTGTAATTCTCTGCTGATCCCAAATGAACCCGTCTTTGCTGGAGAAATATATAGCAGTCTATTTGTTTCGGGTTAACAGGTTTCTACACAGAGGATGAATTAGTACCTATTTACTATCAAAGAAAACACAACAGAATAGTTATTCACAAGAGAATAGAAGATACAGAGAATCTATAAGAAGCATTTATTAAAGAGCTTACTTTTTCCACCTCTATCATCAGTGTATTATGGCAACAATTAAAATAGTTTTGCAAAACTATGTTTTAAGTATCATGTATGTTTTACGTTTTCTGGAAAGAAAATAGTTTAAAAAGACAAAAACAAGAAACGCATGCAGGTACACATGTGTAGCCAGGAATATTACATTATTTTATGCCCTCAAAAAACCCTACAGTCTAAACTATTATTTCCCCCTAGATAATATACAAAAGTAACCTTAATAGTAGGAATCAGATTGTGGTTACTTTTCCCAGAACAGCTACTTACATGCAATAATTAAAATGAGGAATTCTCTAAGCACTGAAAGGCAGATGTCAAAAATGTCACTTACTACATACACCTCAGGATGAATTTTCCTACCCACTCAGTTATCCCTTGAAGGTATAAAGTTTTCCTGAAAATCGACTGGAACCTATTTTCATTTTAAAAATTAAGCCTGGTACACCATACTCTACATAGATTGACTAGGATGTATTAGAGGTCAATAAATATTACATGAAGTCCAGGGCTAGGCAGAATTATTCTTTTTTCTGTTTTGAAGGGATAGAAGGCCCCAATTAGCTGCAAAGAAGGCTTGAAATGTGTTATAGTTGCAGATTAACTCCTGCTAAAAATAGAGTTCAGTTAGAAAATAAGGATGCAATGAACATTAGGCAGGCATCTAATATGCTCTGACACATCCTGTAATAACAATGGAATAATCCACCCACTTCCTCACCAGCATCACGATATAAATTGGATCACTTTCATATTATTATTACTATTCATACCAAAATAAGTCTAGTTCACTTTCTTCTTTTCTGAAATTCTGTGATTTTTTTTTCAGTTGCTTCACCACAATCCACATCACTATGGCAAATAGTATTTGCATTTCATGCATCTTACCTGAGATCAAAAGCCGACATAAGGTCTTCAATTTGAACGATACTGGGTTCTGAGCAATTAAATTAAAATACTATGTAATTTCGGAAGTTGTCTCAAGTGGACCTGAGGAAAACAGACGAGGGCCATAAGAAATTAGAGCGAGTCCTGTGATTCATTTGTTTATAAATTCCTTTGGTTAATTTAATTCTGCTTTTGCAACCACAATAACAACAAAAAGTCCTCTGTTGCACATATGTACATGGTATCATATACAAATCTAAATTTTCATAGACAACAAAAGTGAAATCGTATCAGCCTAGTTTCTAGTTTTAATAGTTATTTGGGTAATAGGCTAGACTCTGTGAGTCTTATTTTCAGAATCTTCAACAAGTATCATGATACCTGGGTGATCGTAGGCTGGTCCATGCTAGTATGCCCACACATGTTTTCAGCCAGCATCACTTCTAACTGGTCAGCGCTCATATCATTTACATCGTTAAATATTTTTAATAATCCTATGGTACCTATAATATAGGATATTTTTAAGAATTAAGCAGAGTGTCTGCAAAGTTTCAATAATTAATTCCCTCCTTTGAGTCACTCTTGATAAATAACTCTATAAAATTTGTTTCCTGAACTTTTCTTCTCTTGTACAATATTCTGACATCCTACCAGTATTTGTTTACCGGGTTTTTGTTTTGTTTTCTGTTCTGTATAATAGTAGCTAATGTTGGCAAAAATTGAATTTTTTGAAGTATATAGAATGTTATGGGTTTTGGAATTTGTGAACACAGATTTAGAAGACCAACATTTACAAATAAAATATTTTACATCTGAAAATATGTATTATATAACACATATCAAGTTATTAATGCACGTTCAAATGCAAATTGTATATTCTTTTTCTTTAAGATATGAATATTAGAAGGAGTCATATTTCTGAGTGTGTGAAATCAATAATTGTCCTCTCACAGACATGTTAAAAATTAAGTCAGTGCCTCATTAAAGCAACATTCTAAGTGGTAACTTATACTTACCACTCTGAAAAGAAATTGCATTTAATATATTCTTTACTTGATAAATATTAAGTAAAATAGATTATTTTTCTACTGCACTTATTACATTAAGTACTTATAACTCATAGATTAGAATTGTAACAAACATTTCTAATCCAATTGATTTAGATGTACTATCTTATTACACTTCATAATTCTCTTATTTTTAGTTTTTGAAAGGGTTTATACAGTGCATCTTAAATGACTGGACCAAAGATTTAATTCAGACATATGGCAAAACAGTGGTAAAGAGAATATTATAAAGTATGTTGGCTTTTTAAAAAGTGCTTTCCAAGGATGGCAATCAACGGTAACAAGCAGAAAATTTAAATTCATATTTAGAGTTTGGCTGCCACCTACAGGGCTATTTTTAGTCTCGTTGTCTTCCATTCCCAAATGACCAATACGACTAAAGCTCTAAAAATTTGATAAAATTTGGTGGAAAAAAAGAGACTTGTAAATAAAGTTGTTTCTTCCACTGACAGACTGTTCCAAAGAAAACTTAAATGATCACTCTTGAAGCTCTATATGTACATTGATTTAGTTGAGATTTGGACTGATCTTTGGACCAATCTGTGGATTTGTACATTGATTTAGTTGAGATTTGGACTAATCTCAACTCTTGTTGAGATTTGGACTAATCATTCTCTTTTTCATGATAAAATGCTTAAAAGCGCATTTTAGGACCATGATATAACACCACATATACAGTGATCCTAATTTAATGCCATGTATTCTTGTGAACAGTGAAAATCTTAATTTTAATAACATTGCTCAATGTTTTAACCAAGGAGATTGAGAGGCAGTGGATGAAACAAATACAGCTATACAAGATAAATAGCAAATAATTTGAAGGGGGATGATAAAATATTTCCTTGGGAATGTAAAAATGTTACCATGACCTGGAGCCTAATATAAAATTATAATAAATCGCGTCCATTATGCATACTACATGTGTCTAGGTACAAACTGAGGTTCTGTGCAAACCACCAAAACATCAAACATCCTCCCAATCCTGGCTAACGTGAGTGACTTCCATTTATCAACTACAGCTCTACGCTCTGGCTTACATTAGTTGTTCCTTCTTCTAGATAAGGTTTATTAAGACACCCTGCTCCCTGACAGCATCCAACCCAGAGCTAAGCTTTCCTTCTTTAAACTGTCCCCCAAATCACCTAACACAATCCCAAATTCTATTATACATCTTTCTAACATCCTCTGATTGAGACACCCACACGGTTCCCCATGGTGTGTGTTTCCCTTGCTGCCACTGAGTAATAAAGCCCAAAGCTGATTCCCGACCATAGACGGGTTTTTTTCAGCAAATCACATAATCTTGTTTTTAAAAGTTAAATTGATTTTTTCTTTATTCAGGAATCCCCTTCTATCTTTTTTTTTCAGTGTTTTTATTCATGCCCATTTCTAATGATTACACTATAATTGTTCATTGGATTCATTTTTCACTATAGTAGATTTTTTGCAGAAATAATAGAAATGATTCATCTGCCTGAATACAAACTCCTGTGCAATGTGATTTTTCAGGTCCTCACACCAAGAGTTAGGGTTTATTAAATGTCCACTGGCCTTGTGACTTGCTTTGACCAGTAGAATGTTTCAGACGTGCTGGTGCCAGTCATGAGCTTAGCCCTCAAGAGACGTGCACTTTTGTGTTCTCTCTCATGAACCCTCTACTGCCATGTGATCAGCTCTGGCTCAGTGATGAATCAAAACCAGAAGAAGCAGAAACAAGCTCGGCAGCCAGCACCCAGCCAAACTGGCAGCTTTCTGCAGACAAGTGAACAAGCTCAACAGAGGCCAGAAGTACCCTGACCCGATGACCTCAACCTCAAATTCCAACCCCAGACCTGTGAAATAAAGGGTGGTTTTTAACCCAGTAAACTTTTTGGTGATATATATATATCACCAAATATGTGTGTGTGTGTGTGTGTGTGTGTGTGTATATATGAAATGATATATATATATATATCACATATGCATAAGAAGTGATTTTATATAGTCTCCAGCAATCAGTTTCTATTTGCCAAATTTATCATTTCACTTTTATCAAATTCACAATTTTTATATCTGCTTACTTAGTAGTGTATTGCTCATTAGTTCAAACAGAGGCAACAACAAATAGTGAAGAAATAGTACAATGCATGTTCCTTGTTCATTAGATTGTCTTGTATTAAACAGTCAAAAAGAAAAGTTAAAATTAACATACTTCTAAAGAAAAGGATTAACTATTTGGAAATTATCTGAGCAGCGCCGGAAAGAAACATTTCACGTATGTAGCCACTTGCAGTAGTTTATTCATTTGATTGCTTAGAATAACCTATTACTGATGTTTCCTTTAGATGACCTATTGTGGTTTTCTTCAATATCTTTTTCTTTGTTATTTGATTTTGACTTGCACATAGGAATGGATGGGTTATAAATAGTAATAAACAAAATGGTGCATTAGTAACATGGTGGCACTACTTTTAACCTCAAAGTCTTAGTTAACCTGAAATTATCAACCTTCATTTCAAAAAATTTCTGTACCTATGAAACACAACATTATGATGCTGAGAACAACTCCTACTGGCTTTTACAACCCCCTGTGAAACCCAGACAGTGCAAAGTGTGGTGCAGAAACAGTAATTATTCCCTGCTCTAATGCTAAGTAGGTGTAGATAATGCAAGATGGGAAATTATAAAGCCTAGTGAATCTAGATGCTTAAATTTACCTGAAAAAATAAAAAGTTAGTGAGTTAAAAGCCAACGGTTCACTGAAATCTGTTCCTTCAGTATCAAATGAACAAAAATGATGTAGTTGTTTTAGGAACACAGGCTTGTCTATTTGAGGGAATCAATCAAATATTCCACTCTACTTAGACTTCCTCTCTCTCCTCAAACATCCAACGCCTTGTCTGCTATCCTCACTCTCAAATGATGGCCTTACTACCTATTGAAACCAGAAGAGAACTTCCATTTCCATGAGGTCTCACTATGGCATCTTATCTCCCTCCGAATCTGTGCCCAGTACTTTGCCTTCTCTTCTATTACTATGGATGAACTCCTATCCAAAGTCATGTGCTCCAATTTCCCCTATATTTCTATATTCCTTCTGCAAATTTCCTCTATATCTTCCTCATTATCAAGAGCTCATTCTTCTAATACTCTTATATAAAGGTAGACAATCGGCTCCCACCTCTTCTGCAACAACAATTATCCTCTCTCTGCTAGATCGTACCTATAATCCTGTTTTATTCTCTCCCATCTTCATTTTAAATAGTATCTCCTTTGAACCCATGGACTGCTCCTGCTATACCCCTGTCATTTTTTTCTTCTTTTATAGAAAAATCTCTTCAAAATTATTGCCTAGAACCAATTTTTCTCCTTTCATATTTATAGAATTCACTCCAGTAAAACTTCTGTTGATCCTACCCCACTGAAACATTTAACAAGATCTCCAGTGACCGTTATGTAACCAAATCTCGTGTATTAATCTCAGTCCTCATTTCATGTGACTATAGCAAGATCTGACCCAGTTGAATAAACCCAGTTAAAAAAACAACAACAACAACACTTTTTTTCCCCACTTGGCTTATGGGGAATTGCTCCTGGTTCTTTCCATATCTCAGTCGTCACTTTCTCTGTCTCCTTTGCTGTTTCCACATCAACTCATCAACCACTAAATATTTAAATGTCCCAGGTCTTAGTTCTAGGATAATTTTTTAATGTAAATCACTTCCTATGTGGTCCTATTTAGTTTCATGGCCTTAAATGCTAGCAGTATACTAACGTCTCCCATATTGTTTTTTCTTTAATATTTATTTGGCTGCACCAGGTCTTAGTTGCGGTGTTATATAATCATCTCCTCAGGGAGCTTTAGTTGCAGCAGGCAGGGTCTTTAGTTGTGGCATGCAAACTCTTAGTTGCAGCATGTGGGATCTAGTTCCCCGACCAGGGATCGAACCTGGGCCCCCTGTATTGGGAGCACACAGTCTTAGCCACTGGACCACCAGGGAAGTCCCTCCCATATTGTTTTTTACAATGCGGAACTCTCACCTTTGAATGATGGTAGAATATTTGATTAATATATTGTACAACACACACACACACATTCTAATTAGACAATTTTCTTAAAGCATGATGTTTTGTGACTTAAAATATCATTATGAACTCTGACTTCTCACATGATGGAGTAAGCAGTCGACAAATCCTTTCCCCAAGAAAGCAGCCCTGAAGTTAAATGAAAGTGTCCAAAACAGACATTTCAGCATTCAAGAAACAAACTTTCCCAAAGAGAATCATCTATTCTTAAAAAATATTGAGCTTCACATAAGAATGACTAGTCTGTGGAGTTCTTACCTATGGTTCCCAAGCCTCTCACCCCCAAATTCTGTCAGGGCAGCGGTTTTAATCAGAACAGGGCAGGTTATGGAAACCATAACCTGCTACCTTTGCTTTACATCTGCTACCTTTGCAGAGAGACCTAACTTAATTTAGAATGTTACCTGTTAAAATAGCAATCTCAGAAACAAGTGAACAAGAAGACCCAACGGCTCTGCCAGCCTAAGGTAGCAACTAGCTTGGGACAAGCAACTAACCAATGGACGAGCATGTTAACAGAGAAACTTCCTTGAGGTGAGACAGCCATGTAGGGTTTTCTCTGAAAACATCTGGTGGAGCAGAGAGAATTTTAGCTATTCCTCAGTCCTTTTTTCATCGCCATCTCCTCTATAAAGCAAAAGTTTTAATTAAAGTCTGACCAATTAAATAATAAATGGGTACTAAATGCTAACTCATAAAATGCAAGTGCTGTATTTTAATGCAGGGGAGATAATATAAAGATGGATGTGTAGTGTCAATGTCTGAGAACGTTGAGAGGAAACCCTGGGACTTCTGTAATCAGTATATCCATATGCAAGGAGATAAAACTTACACATCCAATCATGCAAAAAGTAATTCCAGATGAACTGTAGCTCTCAGTAAGAAAAGCAAAACAATAAAACTTCCAGAAGGTAATATAGGAACATATCTTTATCACCTTGCTATAGGGAGAGATTTTTTAAAACCATATATAAAAAGCATTAAGCTTAAAGGAAGAGATCAATAATACAGATCACTTTAGAATTTAGAATGTCTGTTCATCAAAATATATCATACAGAGTACAATATGTAATACATCTAGCCAAGAAAATCCTCATATCCAGAATGTTTAAAAAAAAAAAAACCTCACGCATGAATCAATAAGAAAATGTACAGCCAACACAGTGGAAAAATGGGCAAGAATTACAAAGAAGAGACTAACAATTGAAAATAGGCTCAAACTCCATTAGTCATCAGTAAAAGTCCAATTAAAACTTCAGTGAGGCATTACTACTTATGCAGCAGAGTGGCTAAAACTGGAGAGAATGGCACCACCAATCACTACTAACATGGGGCAAGAGGAACTCAGTACTACTCATTAGGAGAGTACATGGTATGACTGTCTGGAAACAGCATTTTATTCACCATTGATATGAACAGGCATGTAACACAAAGATCCCACAATCTACTCCTCGGTATATTGCCAACAGAAGTATACACATCTAGGACTTCTCTGGTGGCACAGTCGTTAAGAATACGCCTGCCAATGCAGGGGTCACGGGTTTGATCTCTGGTCCAGGAAGATCCCACATGCTGCGGAGCAATTAAACCTGTGTGCCACAACTACTGAGCCTGTGCTCTAGGGCCCGCGAGCCACAACTACTGAGCCTGTGTGCCACAGCTACTGAAGCCCCTATGCCTAGAGCCTGAGCTCCACAACAAAAGAAGCAACTGCAATGAGAAGTCCGTGCACCACAACGAACAGTAGCTCCCACTTGCCGCAACTAGAGAAAGCCCGCGCACAGCAATGAAGACTCAACGCAGCCAAAAATAAATAAATTAAAACATAAAATAAATTTTTAAAAAAGTATACACATCTACATTTTTATCTCTATAGCTATCCATCTATTGATCATCTATTATAGATAGATATTATATAGATTAATGTATATAAATAATGATTCTAATTAAATATATTTCCAAGGTAGGGAAAACTAAACTATTATATTAGAAGTTAAGCTAGTGGCCACATTCGGGTTTAATATTTGGGAGGGGACATAGAGGTGCTTCTGAACTGCTGTCAACATTTTATTTTGACTTGGGCAGTGGTCAAATGGGTGCTCACTTTGCAAGAATTTACTGAGCTGTACATTTATATTTCATGTATACATTGATATTCTTCACAATTTGTCTAAAATTTAATAACTATGGTTTTTTTTGTTGTTTTGTTTTGGTTTTTTTTGCGGTACGCGGGCCTCTCACTGTTGCTGCCTCTCCCGTTGTGGTGCACAGGCTCTGGACTCGCAGGCTCAGCGGCCATGGCTCACGGGCCCAGCCCCCCCACGGCATGTGGGATCTTCCTGGACCAGGGCACGAACCCGCGTTCCCTGCATCGGCAGGCAGACTCTCAACCACTGCGCCACCAGGGAAGCCCAATAACTATGTTTTTAAAATAAATATGTATCCTCCTATTTCCAAATGAAGTGGAACTTCTGTTACCTGAACAGGCAGAGATTTCAGGCTTACAAAATATAGATGCTCCTTCAGTGCCTGATGTGGAATATAGATTCCCACGCCAACTCACAAAACAGAGTTCTATCAACTGAATTTCATTGGTTAAAAACTAAGGATAAGTGTGTCTTATCAACGAAACAGAGGAAAATAATTCCATGCTAATTGGAGGTTGTCTAAGCCCTTACCCTTCCTTCTTCTTCATAGAAATTTGTTTAATTCTGTGAAGCCTGTTAATTTAAAAAACAAAAACAAAAAACGAAGGATCTTGAAAGAGTTCAAAGTCAAAGTGGCATTGTTTTGGGAAATTTTTATTTGGAAAATTATTTTTCCCTTGCATTGTCTGATGGAAATCCTGCTCTGCAAAAAAAAAAAAAAAAAAAAAATTAGGTCATAGGCAAAGTCAAATTTCCTTGAGAAATACAAATTAATATTTTTAGGGGCTAAATTATTTTCATATCAGTGCATGATACTGATAAGCAGCACAGAGTCAGCCTGAAAGGTTTTATTTAGCAGATGAATCCAAGTCCTCCAAAGTACCATGCCTCTGAAGCTACTTGTAAGGTGAATTGAGAGCTGTTAGACTTCCAGAAGAGCAATTGCATGCTCTGGGACCTATACTCATCTCTGAAGGAAAACCAGAGACAGAATTCTGTTCTGAGCAAAGAAAATCAATCTCTTTACCTTTTATAACCCATGAGTAATGGTAAAATGTAGAGTGAAAGAAATTATGAAAACCTTTCTAGGTTATTAAACTGCTTATATTGCCCTTGAAACATGGTGCCCAAAGTCAGGTACTGCTGTTGGACAGAAAGTAAAAGTCTGGGCTTTGAATTCAGGGCTTAATAGAACATTAACAAATAACTTGGTAAGTGAAGAGCCTGCCTTTCCGTGAGTGTGTGCCAAGGTGGTTATTAGAAGAAATCAGATCCTGTCTGAAGGAAGCATTCAAACCAAAATGAAACCAAATTGACTACCTGGACTGGCCCAGCAGTGCAAAGAAGGAGAATTCGTTGTACTTTCTAGTGCAGACCCCAACTAAAGCAGTAAATCAAAGAAGAGATTCCATGACCTATTTATTTTTTGCCCATAAAATGTAGTTTGCTCTGGTACACAACTGCATAAAACATGAAGAGAAATCTATTTCAGTTAAAGAAAACCCTGGGGCAGAGGAAGGGAATCCTTGTTCTGGCCGGTAGTCGCCATTCTGAGTTATTATCATGCCAGCCATTCAGCATGTGAACCCCGTCTCTAATTTAGACGTGGCCTCTCCTACCAGCTGCCTCTCTGGAATGAAAGGGTGGGTAATTGGGAATAGAAACCCCTCTTGAGACCCCTCCCAAATAATCAGGAAAAGGAATCTCCTCAGTATCTCAGCCCATCACCATCTTGCATCTTCCTGTCTGAAGGCAAAATCGTTTCACTTTGCTTTAGAAATGCTAGGAAGAGGAAATCCTGCAAAATGTCAAGCACTTCTCTGGATACAGCAAATTGCATTAGAGTTTTCCCCCTGAATTACTCCCAGATAATTGCCTTAAATCTCTTCTACGGAAATACAAGCCTGGCCTCTGTGTACAACCCCCTAAACATTGACTGTCATTCTTACAATAGGGGAGCTTTATTTAATACACTGCAATATGTACCTCTCAAATTATATGACAACGCTGTTCAAGATTTTAAATCTGTCTTTTTTTTTAAACCTCAGAAATTACATGTATCATTACCAAATTATATAGTTGATATTTCTTTAGACTTACCCACAGGTCTTCCATTTTCAGAGCTGACTCACTTCTTGCTTCTCAGATTTTCCTCAGGGATCATTTTTGTTCTTCCTAAATCACATTCATTAAAAATTCCTTTAGTATAGTCTGCTGGAAATAAACTCTCTCAGTTTTTATTTGTCTGAAGCTACCTTTATTTCACCCTCATCCTTGAAACATTTTTCCCAAGTCTACAATTCTAGGTTGATAGCTATTTTCTCTCACCCTTTTAAATCTATTATTCCACGGTTGTCTGGCTTCCTTTGTTGCAACTGAGAAGAAAGGCATCAGTTTAACTACCATTCATTTATGCGTAACCCATTTTTCATTCTGACAGTCTTTTATTTTTCTTTCTTTTTCTGCAGTATCTGCTATACATAAATTTAATATATCTTAATTTATATTATTTGGTAAATATTTTGCTTCCCCTATATCAAGACTATTATCTTTAATCCATGCTGGATATTTATTAATTTTCATTGATTTGTATTTTTATATTTAATATTTATATTTTACTTTTTATATTTATATATTATATATTTTTTTCATTGTGTTTATCCTCTCATTTACTCATAGAATTCAAATTATAGCCATATTAGACTGTCCCACTCTGTCTTCCAGTTCTCTTTACACCAACAGACAGCAAGAAATAGCAACACACTCATATTAGAAAAATTCAAAGAGAAAGAGGTTGTATACAAAATGTCTATTTAAAAGCTGAGGAATCTAAAGTACAACACAAATGAACATATCTATGAAACAGAAACAGACTCAGACATAGAGAACAGACTTGTGGTTGCCAAGAGGGAGGTGGGGGAGGGATGGACTGGGAGTTTGGGATCAGCAGATGCAAACTAGTATATACAGGATGGATAAACAACAAGGTCCTACTGTATGGCACAGGCAACTATATTCAATATCCTGTGATCAACCAGAATGGAAAAGAATATGAAAAAGAATATATATGTGTATAACTGAGTCCCTTTTCTGTACAGCAGAAATTAACACAACCTCGTAAATCAACTATACTTCAATAAAATTAAAAGTGAATAAATAAATAAAAGCTGAAGAGATGAAGGGGAACCATGACACATGCAGTGACCAAATCCAGCAGCCGTGACTCTGTTAACCTCCCAGATCCTAAGGAACAAGAGGGGGAGTGGTTACCAGAACTCAGAAAGACAGACCTGTGAGTGGCAGGCCACCTTGTGATAAGCAATGACATTCTGTGCAAGGATAAAACTAGACTAAGGCAACTTGCAAGGAGACGGAAGATTGACTGTCCTTACACCATTCATCGTCATCCCTCTAATCCTCTGCCAGGGCTCCAACCAAAGGCAGAGGGCATGGCATGTTGTCCATACAAGTCAGCCTGTTGGATGGTCCCAGTGTTAGACCATCCTGACAAAGACTCACAGACTATCAGAGTCATGTCATGGCTCCTTAACCCCAGCAACAGCAACACTGCAGCTCTCGATTTCGCCTGGTGTCTGTGGCATAGCTTGTTTAATGGCGCCACCTTCTCCGCGGAGGTGACTTTCCAAATGTGATCAGGAGATCACCTCATTCGAAATCACCCGAAACCTTTATAAAAATGCAGATGTAGGAACCTAAAAGCTCATAAGGATCATTAGGCTTAGGAATAGGTCCAGAAATCTTCATATTAATTTAGTCTCTCTATGATCAAGAAAAGTCACTGAGTTATAAGAATTTTGTGCAAGCACCTTCATTCTCTTTCCTACTAGGTCCCTTGGAAAGGAGTTGAAACATCGTTAGGTGGAAATAATCATGACGTTCTATAGAAAGTAGGAAGTTCTCAGAGTCCTGTGACTTCTTTGTTTAAAATGATTAAACATCTCAGTAAGAGAGGTTCCCAATGCATTCTTTTAATTTTTTCTATAAAGCATATGGATATTACTCACACCCTACAATTTAAAAGCTACAAATATATCACTTATTTTAAATGGTACCTACCAGTACATTTTAAAAATGTGAAAATCAATGTAATGTACATCTGTGGAGAAGATTTCATAAAGGAAGTAGGACTTAAAGAAAGAATATGAAGGAGAGGGATCAGACGTGTGCAGTAGAAGCAAGAATACTAATGCAGCATCTGAAGAAGAGTGAGGGATCCCTGCGAAGGAGTAAAGAGTCCCTGTCAGTTTAAATAGAAGATAAGTCAGATTGTAACCGGCTACTCGCCGCTCAAAAGCCAGTACAGTAAGTCCCCTACATATGAACCTTCAAGTTGCGAACTTTCAAAGACGCGAACGTGCATTCACACGTCCAATCATGTAAGTTAGTTCACATGTCTGGTGTACATTGTCACATGCGTGCATCCTCTACACGTGGTTGTGCTTTTGTGTACTTTACTGTACAGAGTACAGTAAAGAATAAAGTAGCAGAGTATCTTTATCTCAAGCTAGATCTGCAAGAGGACGACTTCATTGAACTCCTTGCTGTGCAACACAAGGAGCTTACTAGTGAAGACCTGATGGAATTGGAGGCCCAGAGAAAGGACGAAGAGAGACAAGAGGAAGAAGAAGTAATGGAAGAACTGAAGAGATTCACGATGCAGGAAATGGCAAGCGGATTTTCTTTATTTCAGGAGGCACTGTTAGGTTTTAAGGGACATGACCCGAACGTAGAACGGTACACAAAGGTTGCAGCAGCCGTTCAGAACGTAATCCGGTGCTACCGTGTCGTCTATGACGAGAAAAAGAAGAGCTACTACCCAGACATCACTGGATTACTTTTTCAAGAGGGTAGATAGAATTGAATCCAGCAAGGAACCACAACCCGATGTTGTGCCATCAACGTCAGGCGTGAGCGACATTGCAGCTCGCCCTCCGTCTCCTATTGCTGATGATCCTTCACTCTACCATCCCCCACCTCCTCTCCCTCCTCCAGTCAGTAACTCTTCTTGCCTGTTCACTCGATGCCAGCCCCTGTGTGCCAGCTACTGTACTTTTCAAGGTACTGGACTGTAAGATTAAAAGTGTTTTCATTATTTTTTGTGTTTATTTGTTTTTATGTGTTATTTGTGTGAAAAGTTTTATAAACCTATTACAGTACAGTACTATATAGCCGATTGTGTTAGTTGGGTACCTAGGCTAACTTTTTTTTTTAACATCTTTATTGGAGTATAATTGCTTTACAATGGTGTGTCAGTTTCTGCTTTATAACAAGGTGAATCAGTTACACATATACATATATCCCCATATCTCTTCCCTCTTGCATCTCCCTACATCCCCCTCCCACCCTCCCTATCCCACCCCTCTAGGTGGTCACAAAGCACCGAGCTGATCTCCCTGTGCTATGCGGCTGCTTCCCACTAGCTATCTATTTTACGTTTGGTAGTGTATATATGTCCATGCCACTCTCTCACTTGGTCCCAGCTTACCCTTCCCCCTCCCCATATCCTCAAGTCCATTCTCTAGTAGGTCTGCATCTTTATTCCTGTCTTGCCCTTAGGTTCTTCTGACCATTTTCTTTTTCTTTTTTTAGATTCCATGTATATGTGTTAGCATATGGTATTTGTTTTTCTCTTTCTGAATTACTTCACTCTGTATGACAGCCTCTAGGTCCATCCACCTCATTACAAATAACTCAGTTTCGTTCCTTTTTATGGCGGAATAATATTCCATTGTATATATGGCTACATCTTCTTTATCCATTCATCTGTTGATGGACACTTAGGTTGCTTCCATGTCCTGGCTATTGTAAATAGAGCTGCAATGAACATTGTGGTACATGACTCTTTTTGAATTATGGTTTTCTCAGGGTATATGCTCAGTAGTGGGATTGCTGGGTCATATGGTAGTTCTATTTTTAGTTTTTTAAGGAATCTCCATACTGTTCTCCATAGTGGCTGTATCAATTTACATTCCCACCAAGAGTGCAGGAGGGTTCCCTTTTCCCCATACCTTCTCCAGCATTTACTGTTTGTAGATTTTTTGATGATGGCCATTCTGGCCGGTGTGAGATATCTCATTGTAGTATTGATTTGCATTTCTCTAATGATTAATGATGTTGAGCATTCTTTCATGTGTTTGTTGGCAATCTGTATATCTTCTTTGGAGTAGGCTAACTTTTTTGGACTTACGAACAAATTGGACTGAAGAACGAGTTCTTGGAACTGAACTCGTTCGTATGTAGGAGACTTACTGTAGAGAGGCAAGGTTGGTGGAAAGGAAAGTTTGTTTTATTTTGGATGTGGCAACAGGGGCAGGGCAGACTCCTGTCCAAAGGTCAACTCTTCCACCCCCCCCCCCCACAACTGACAATCAGCGGGCAAGAGCTTTTGCAGACGGAGGGAGGGGGCTACATGCAGAAACAGCACAGTCAGCTCTGACAGTCATAGTCAAATGGTCATGCAGTGGTCTGATCAGTGTCATCTTGATTGTTTAAGTACAGTTAGTGTTCAGTTCCAGGGTCGGTTTGTTCCCATTTCTTTGAGGCCAGTTCTCAGAATTCTGGCAGCTTATGTGATGCTACAACCTGGTCATCATGTAGTTAACTTCTTCCACCCGGTGAGGGTTTCAGTATCTATAAGACAGCTCACAGGATACGGCTCAGAATATGATCTATAGCCCTTGAGGAGGAACTAAAGGTCCTTGACTTTGTTTAGTGACTAAACTATTACTGTTTTGTACTGTTTGACTGTTTTCCTTTGCTTTTGTATTTTTTCACTTCTCTGATTAAACTTATCCTTTGGCTAAAGTTTTTCCACAGACAAAAGGCAGGCAGAGGACGTGGCGGGGAAGGACCATAAGGTCCTGCTCCGTTTCAAGATCAGTCGGGGCTAGACTTGGAGGGCCTTATGTACGAGCCAGATCACTTTGGAATTTCAGTGCATGGCAGATCCTGTGGATTAGCTGAACAATACCCTATACCAACTCCCTATTACTTGTTTACTGCCACTCTAGGCTATGCAAAAATACTCACTTCCCAGCATCACAGTTAGATGTGGTCAGGAGAAAGAGTTCTTGGCAAAAGGAAATTGCTGGGAGGTTTCAAGTATATCTGCTGCTTTCCCATGAAAGGAACAACTGAGATCAGCACAGCCCCATTCTCTCTTCTTCTTGCCCCGAACATGGACACAAGCCTATATCTCTCATGGCTCACCTTGTGACCCTAAGATTTAAAAACTTAACAGAAGAATAGGGTCAACATGCTAATTTGGGAGGTGGACACTAGCGATCCAGTGCCTCTGGTTCAGCTGACCCCTGAGCTTGGTGTTTCATGAGAAAAATACACCCTTATGTTTAAACCACCTTTGGTTGAGTTTTCTGCTATTTGTAGCCAGATGCATTCCCAACTTCGACTTTGTGGATGTAGGAAGTATGACTTAATTTTGCAACATTAGTGTGAAAGAAATGCCACTTCCCCTTTATTTTTCCAAATGGAATATAACCTGCTTCAGTTTTCCATTTGCCTGACTAGTGGAAAATCCGATGTCAGTCGTGCTTGCGGAATTCCAACTTCTACTTTTAGGTGTTTTAACTGGTCAGAAATGTTAGGGGAAATAACCCCATACATCTTTCTTCAGTAGTTGTCCATAATATGCCTCTTGTTCATGCTTCTTTGGCAACCTTGGCCTTGAAGCCTTCTGTTGTTGTTCCCAAGGCCCCAGGTCTTCATCAGTCCCCTTTGACATCTTTCAGCAACGCTAGAAGGATTGTCATGAAAGACTCTGCAGGAAATCAGGCAGTTGTACTCAGATATTCACAAGACCCATAGAAGTCTCATCTGATGTCTAGGCTAAGTAAGGTCTCCAAATATCTCCAGGTCCAACTATCTCAGATCTCCAGCCAAACAATCCTTGCCTCCAACCCATCCCTTCTGGAATTATTGTCCATAAAATTCCCTCAATATGCAGAAGTTTGGAAAACTTGGATACTGTATTTAGTTTGCCTAGCAACTTCTCCTTTTGATTCCACAACATAAAATCCCCTAAAGCAGAGGGCAAAGGAAGCTTTGGTTACCTTCTTGCAATGAGGGAATTGGTAGCGGGGAGGAAAATTACACAGAGCAGAGAGAAGAAAACATACCTTACTATCTAAAATGTTATCGAGTCACACCCAGGTGGTGTGGAGGCATCAAAGCTTTTTAAGCAAGTCAGTAGCATTTTAAGGATGATTAATCTGGTAGCAGTGATGGCATAAATGAGAAAGGATAACTCTTATGTTGAGAATCAAAGATAATTTATCATTTGCAAGTAAATAATCTAAAGTAATTTTATAGATAACATGTTTCTATTGGAGCCAAAGATAATTATTCATTAAATACAAAAAGAGTATGATCATCTATGAATGTTCTGATATGCCATAGTTAAAAACTGGAAACTACCCAAAAGTCCATGGAGAGGGGAATGGATGAGCAAAATGGTATGTCCACACAATGCACTATTCGTCAGCAATCAAAAGGAATGAACTATTGATATATATAACAACGTGGATGGATTTAAAAATAAGCACTTTGAATGAAAGAAGGCAGACAAAAAAAAGAGTCCACACTGAATGGTTCCATATATATACAATATATAAACCTAGACCACGCAAGCTAAGCTATAATGACGAAAAGCCTACCATGGTTGCCTGGGGCAATGGGAGGGTTTGGGGAGGGGCAGGAGGGAAAGATTACACAAAAGCATGAGGGAACTTTTGGAGATGACGATATGTTCACCATCTTGATTTTGATGGTGATTTCCTGGGTGTACGTGTACGTCAAAATGTATCAGATTGTATACCTCAAAAGTGTGTAGGACATTATACGTCAGCTATCTCAAAAACACTGTTTAAAGTGTTTTTTGTTTAATTACTTCCCAGAGCCACTGATTGTATCATAATAATGCCTAAATATATTTCAAGTTACAGCCCACATATATATTTTTAATGTGTTTGATACAAAGATTTTTCCTCTTTTACTTTTAGCATTTTGTTCCCTGATTCATAGGCTATTGCTGACCCTGTTCTTGCTTTATTTTCTCATGACCTCTTTTATGCCCCTTCCTTCCAAGTTGACTTGATTTATCTTTGAAAACGGGAGTTTTATAAAACTTATTGAAACTACAAGTTGTTGTACTTATAATTACCTACTAATGGAGTGCTTCAATTCTGATCACTATGCTAGATGCTGGAGATGTAAAGATAAGTAAACCAGTCCCTGCCCTGAAAGACAATACCTAGTTACATTGCAACATCAATAACTGGTGGGAACTTTTTTGCATTCAAATACAAAGTTCATGCGTGCAAAGCCTTGTTGTTTATAGGTAGGGAAGGTAATAATATACACACACAATAAAACCTTCCAATAAATCACATTGGAAGGATTATAACAATATTTAGACAAATAAATAAATAAACAAACAAATAAAACTTTAGGTTGAAAGATGACCTAGGTAGAAAAATACCCAGAGTCAAAAATTCAAATTTTGTGAAGGGTCACGTTCACATCCTAGTTTCTCTTTATGCTTAGATTTTTTTTTTTTTTTGGTAATTCTCTCATAAACTCTTAGGAAGTGAATTTAGAAAGAGTTGTTATTACTAATACATAAGGCACTCACTCTGCTGGTTTCTGAGGATTTGAGGATGAATAAGACATCTGAGCCTTCCAAGAGTTTTCAAACTAGTAGTGAGGTTGACAGATACACAACATACACACACATAACACTTACACATATATGCAGTCTCAACAACTGTGAATATTGGGTATTTTCTACCTGTTTCCTGCTCTATAAGCTTCATAAACACCTTTAAGATAGATAGCATTATCTTCCTTATACAGATAATAAATCAAGGCACCTAGACATTAAGTAATTTTTCTAAAGTTCACACAGCTAGTAGCAAAGTCTGTTACAATGAGCTACTTACTACAATTAAAAAAAAGAGACTTCACAGTCTAAAAAGTACAAGAGTAATTACTGGAGACAAAAGGTCAGAATATTTGAAACGATGTTTGTTCTGAAAATGTTAGGATGTATTGTTATAGTAACTATGCTAGAACCAAATTAATATAATTGCTATAAAACAAATATAGACAAAATGTTATAGAGGCATAAAGCAAGGAGTTAAAAAAGAACACTTCTATTAACTCAATTTTCAGGCATAGGCAAACATAAAAATGAAACAAATGGCTTTAAACTCTCACTATACAGATAACCCCAATTATTTTATTAGAAATAAAGTAGAATAAGAGGAAAGTAATATATGTGCAAGATAGAGATTTACACAATATAGACAGGGATTGTTTTAAAAGTAATGAAGCCATACCTCCACCAAGAATTTTCCTCCAAAGTAAACACTGTTAAGAGTTAAAATGTCAACATGTATAATACCTTCTATCAAAATTATTCAAATATATTCATTTACATACAAAATCTATATTTGAATTAAAGTAATAATACACTAAAACACACTGTTCTGCACTTTTCTCTTAGATTTTCTAATAAATCTTGGAACTACTTTCATTTCAGAGTCATTTCATTGTTTTAAATACCACATAGTATTTTGTTACATGGGTATACCATAGTATAAGAAGGAAATGAGTTATTATTTCAAACAAAGCTTATAGTTATTCGTAGCTCACAGGAATTTAATCATGTTTGTCTATGTACATCTTTGATAGGCTCCTTTAAGTCTTTAGTGTCAGCCTCCTCAAGTTCCAGCAGATGGCGCTATAACAACACTCCAGGAAAAGTGAACTGCCTAACGGTGCCAAGCTGTTTAAAGTCAGCAAAGGACTGTCTCCTTCCCAAATGAAAAATCCACTTCACAAACGTCAGTCTTTCATGATATAAGGATGATTTTGGCCAATATATCATTAGGTATTATGTGCTTCAATGGTTTAAGTGTTCATTTAAAAGCCTTGCAAAAGAGTAGTAACAATAGGAAATGGGTCAGACAAAGCATCTAAGCACCTACAGTGAAAGTAGTAGCATTTTTTAATAGCTTATCACTAGTGACACATCACTTCCACTTCCAATATCCAAATTGGTCCTTACAGTGACCCTACGAGTTTAAAAGATCAAAAGTTATCTTCATCATACAGGTAGGAAAGCTGAATTTCTCATGCTTTGCACAAGTTCAGTCCAGAAACTGGGCTCAAAGGCTGGTCTTCTGACTCCAAAACACTGAGGTATTCCCAATCCACCCATTCATTTGCTGCATCTATTCTTGGTTTTGCTTACTTGTTTGTGCATGAGAGCTGTAGATTATAATGTTTTTAAAATAAGATAATGCATTAGTAAGCAATGCGTACCACCAATATTCTCACCTAGTTGAGAGAGCAGGAAAGAAAAGAATAAAAGAAGGCTAAAGGCAAATTAGAAGGGAGCACAGGGAAAAGGCAATGAAGATGGAGGAGGCAAGAAATGATGAAGGACTGAGGAACACGAAAAGGAGACGCATATACAATTGGACAGACTTCCACTTAGTGTTAGATTCAGTCCTAAACACTGATTACGCGCTCTACTGCTCACATTTGAACCTGTTATCCACAGCTCACAGAAATATTTTAACTGCTTTGATTCTTGAATGTATTTATTTGATGTGTGTGTGTAAAATGTCTGGCAGATAAATATTTTACTATTTTATGTTAAAGTCACCTAAAAAGGAGCACGGAGAACTGGATTCTTTACCACGTTTTACCACACATTTTCTGGTGAAAGTTGAGCATTTAATCCTCTTAAGTAGGATTTAATCGTCTTAAATCCTACTTCTCATCTACAAAACTGAGCATTTGAAAATAGAGTTATTGTGAGTCTTTAATGAGATTGTCACACAGCAGGTGTACAAATGTTCATTTTATTTGGATGACACACAATGCCTGTATGTTTTGGCATTAGAGCACTAAGCCTGTGTGATCTGACCCATGTTTATTTCTCCAGCCTTATCTTGTCCCAGGTTTCTCTTCAATCACAGCAAGGACAATATCCTTCCTTCCGGGGTTTTGTTTATTTGTGTGTGTGTGTGTGGGTGTGTGTTTACTTCACTTTACTCTTTTCCTCTTTAAACTCCTTTTTATCTTTTTTTGGACTCACATGCCCGCTAGGCTGTAAATAGCAAGGTGGGGATCATGCTTGGTTCACCCCCATCGTGAGGCATGCAACTCAGAGCACAAAGCAGATATGTGGCAGAAATTCAATTAAATTATGTGAAGTTCATTACTTCAGGCAAATTAGTATGGCAGCATCTCTAATTGCTAATGAGGAAATCAATTTTTCTTCCAACCTAGGACCAACCAAAACTGGGTACCATGTCTTTGTAATAGACCAGGTCTAACTTAGCTTGTTTGCATCACAGTGGGTTGTAAATTTCAGGACACCAGGAAAGTGATCAGTTAATCTCTGTCAATGTAATGTCAGGAGGGATGCTGGTGTTGCCTACACAGCCTCAAGGACTCCGCCTAGGGTGGGACTCTTCTTTCTTGAGGACCCCCATGTTTCCAAGGTTCACTTAGTCATGGGAGATGGTAAGAAGAGTTGGTATAGACAATAGCTAAGTTTTTTGTGGGAAATAAGGTAACTGCTTCAAAGAGAAATTTTTCTGATTCCTTTTATTACCTTCTCTAAAGCAGAAATATGAAGTACAAGGTGTCATCCATTACTCTCACCTTAAGGCAAGTTAAATGGAGACATCCAATCACACACTAATTTGAGGCACTTAGTAGGCAGAATTTTCTTTAGACAGCCATAAAACAAGCCAGAATAATTTGCAGACAAAGAAGCTTAGAGCAGGAGCTTCTTAAGTATACTGATTTCCCCTTCCCAACATTATTTACATTCCTGGAAATGATGTTCACAGATCTGAGCATATCTTATTTAATAATGGACAACAGTCATAATTAGATAATTCCAACTTTTCCACAACAAAAGAAAGAGTATCACTGGATAAATGCCAGTGTTCATTTCTATAAGGGGAGATTAGCCTAAGCATCTCAGAACTCATTTCAAACTTGAATACTAATTCTTGGTTGGATTTGAGAAAAATCCTGAAGCTTGCTTTAATAAATGAGAATGTCATTTTGTGATTAGATTTTATTTCTATTCAATATGAGGCTCATGCCATGGTCCTTGATCTGGGAAAGAAAGAGAATCAGCAGTGGGCATGAGGCCTCCATCTCGGCTGTCATTCTCTTTTTCATCCCAACCCTCTTCCTAAAGTTTCCACCAGGATTCCAACATTTTCAAACAGTAGATAAGACATAGATGTAAAACTTATCTGCTTTACCTTCCCGTAAGTTAAAGCAGAAAAGAATGAATACATACTGAGGTACAGTTGAGGTTTTTATTGCCCTGAAAGCTGAGGGAATCCTAATTATGACTAATACTCCAAGACTGTGGTTTTCTTCATCTTCAATAGAATGTTATTTTATTTTGTGTGTCTACAAATTTCAAAGATATGCAACGAACAAAATGCAAATGCATCAGCACACTTTCATAAATCCTTTCTGAGAAGGCAGGAGTGCCCCTGGTATAAAAATTAGCACAAAGTGGCACTCTTTCTTAATGTTAACCTCTTTAAAAATCTAGATTATGCTGATGGTATTGGACTTCCAACCTGGAACTGGAAGAGTCACTGTTATTTTCCATATCTCCAATAATTCCATTAGTTTGGTGTTTTGGTAGATTAGCTGACTCATTCATTCTTAAGTGATCCAATTTTTCTTACCATAAAATTTAATAAATGTGTTTCATGGAAGTGATGCTATTGTTGTGAAGAGGTGTTTCTGAATATGGAGGTTGCTGATTAAGGAAGTACCTCAGTAGAAAGAGCAGGGGCTCTAGAACCAGAAGATTTGGGTCTGGATTCCAGCTCAATTGATTTATGCCCTGAATAAATTGAAAACCTGCTAAGCTAAATGAGTCTGAATTTCCTCCTCTAGAAATGACCATCATTGTACATTCCTCAGGTAGTTGCTTTGATTATTAAATGAGATCATGTACATAAGCACTGAACATAATAGTCTTTTAGAAAGGTGCCCCTCCTGCACATATACCCTTAAAAGCCAACCTGTGCCTAACTTGTCTAGACTTCATAATGATTTCTTCTTATTCTCAGAAATGAAAATTATCTAATAATTTGTGTAAGCCTTTTTAACCCCAAACCTTTTCTTTGAATTATTAAACCAAGGAAAAATCGATATCATATTTAAGATATTAAGAAACTTTATATCATATTTAGTCTAATATTTATCAAGTGCCCACTATATGCCAGCTACCTATATCCTATATGCTTAAGAAATAGCAGTGGGGCTTCCCTGGTGGTGCAGTGGTTGAGAGTCCGCCTGCCGATGCAGGGGACACGGGTTCGTGCCCCGGTGCGGGAAGATCTCACGTGCCGCGGAGCGGCTGGGCCCGTGAGCCATGGCCACCGAGCCTGCGCGTCTGGAGCCTGTGCTCCGCAACTGGATGAGAGGCCCGCGTACCGCAAAAAAAAAAAAAAAAAAAAAAAGAAAGAAAGAAAGAAATAGCAGTGAACAGAGAACAATTTCTTCCCTAAAGAAATCAGACAGTAAATATGTAACTAGAGAAGATGAGGTAGTGAGGAAACCAATGAGATAGTATAAAGCAGCCAAGTAGGCTTCGTGAATAAGTGATATTTGAGGTAAAGCATAACGTTGAGAAAACGAGAGCCTTGCTCAAACCTGGGAGGAGAAAAGGACAAGAACAAGGAGCAGCAAAGATCCTGACGTTGTAATTCTCTTGAACTGACTGAAGGCAGAAAAGAAAGCTAGCACGACAAACATGCGGTGAATCAGTGAGACGTGGAGTGAGAAAAGTTGGAACGGTAGGTAAGGACTGGATCATGTGGTGTTAGTCCCTGAAAGT
Source organism: Delphinapterus leucas (assembly GCF_059928025.1). NCBI lineage: Eukaryota > Metazoa > Chordata > Mammalia > Artiodactyla > Monodontidae > Delphinapterus > Delphinapterus leucas. The sequence goes on from NC_143149.1 coordinate 20,436,414, forward strand.
AGCTTAGATGTTTTGCTGAGATGAAATATCTCTGGGGTTTTAAGCTGCAGAGTGACTATTATCTCATGTGTGTTTCCGATTCACAAACATGATGTAAACAATAAATGATGGCTACTTTTCTTAGTTATATTGTTTAATAATTCCCAAACTGGTGCTTGTTTACAATCAATGACATTGTACTTTCTGAATATTTGAGAAGAACAAACACTTGATCCTGTGATTGCAACATAATTCAAGAGTTACTTATAAGGGAATGATTTTCAGACCACCATGAAAACACTGAAATTATTTCTTAATGGCATTAACATCGTGTAGTAGTATATAGTTTCTCTTGCCTCAAAGACTCAACTAGCTATTCTCTAAAAATGTGTGCTTTCCCTTCCAGGTGTAGCCAACTGACAAGTACTCACTGATAGATTATGAGCAGAAGTGATGTTGGTCACTTCCAGGCTAAGGCCGTTAGGAAGATGGTGAGTTTTCTCCATTCTGTTTTTCCCCTTCTTCCACTAGAAAACAAAAGTCTACTAGAACTGAGGCATTGGGGGACCCATAAATGGAATGAATCAGTTCCCTGAATTACTGGGTAGATAAAAGCAGCCCACCAAACTGAAACACCCCCATTAGGCTGTTACTTTACTCCACCCTCCCTTTCTCCCCCTCTCTACTATATAGTTTTCTTCCATGAAGTTCTATTCATTCCCTGCAAGATAAGTAGTACCCTCAACAAGACCATTCTACTCTGTCAAATCTCAGATTGCTTGTGTGCTCTGCATTTCATCCCTAAGAACCTCTTGCCTCTCTTTCCTGCTCTGGAGAGTTTGGGGTGGTAGAGATCTAAGAGTTTCGTGATCATTTTCTCTGAGGGATATTTTTTCCCACTCAGTTCTTATATTCATTACATGACATTCGTGTAGCTTGGGAACCAAAAGCCTTTCCTCCCATGTGTCAAGTTTTCCTGATAAAGACATGTCATATATTTGTCATGGAGCAAATAATTAAACCTGACTGCAAGCTGCAGAGAATCGTGGGGCTGATGGAAATCCCATCAATTTTTCTGGTATTTATCCCCTAAAATCGCTAAGGCAGGAGGTCAGGTACTGAGAATCACAGAGTTATCAAAACTGAGGTGGCTATTCTCTTACTTCTTGGAAGAGCTATTCGTACCAGGAAAACCAGTCTTGAGTCAGACATTTAATAAGGACATGGAACAAGCAGCTGAGAATTTAGGAATACAAGGTTGTCGTTTCCTGAAGAATCCAAGCATTTGACCACAAACTGAAGTGATTAAGGGAAACAGTCCAGATCTTGTAACGATGCTGGCAGAGTAGACTGGGATAGAGCTGCCATTTTAAAAAGACGCTCCAGGTTCCCCACACATCCTCACTAAAAGGTGTCTAGCCAAATCTTATGGGCCTAGACTGAATTTTTTTTTTAACATCTTTACTGGAGTATAATTGCATTACGGTGGTGTGTTAGTTTCTGCTTTATAACAAAGTGAATCAGCTATACATATACATATATCTCCATATCTCTTCCCTCTTGCATAGACTGAATCTTTTGAATAGACTGGAGATCTCCACTCATGGTCTCACATGTTCAAGGAAAAAGAGATTAATTAGATGAAAGAACAAGGAAGACATTAGAGGGACATTGGGAGGGGAAGATATTTCACTAGTGATCAGTAACACTAAATTGTAAGATTAATGAGGGCAAGAATCCCTGCTGTCATGTTTAGTACTCAGATAATGTCTGGCATGTAATAGATGCTGAATGCATGAGTGCTGTGTGAGTGAATAGATGAATGGATAAATGAACGAATTAGTGATGACAATGAATTTTAGCTTTCTGGTTATCATATCAACTTGGCAGATGGAGATGGAACTATTCACATTCAACTGAAGATCCTCACTCAAAGATTTGGTTATGTGCCCTGTCCTCCTGCACAGCGCTACTCCTTGTAAGAATCATTCTTCAAGAATCACCTTGAGAGGGCTTCCCTGGTGGCGCAGTGGTTGAGAGTCTGCCTGCCGATGCAGGGGACACGGGTTCGTGCCCCGGTCCGGGAAGATCCCACATGCCGCGGAGCAGCTGGGCCCGTGAGCCATGGCCGCTGAGCCTGCGCTCCACAACGGGAGAGGCCACAACAGTGAGAGGCCCGCGTACCGCCAAAAAAAAAAAAAAAAAAAAGAATCACCTTGAGAGATGTTAGGGAGTGAGTATGGAGCAATGATGAGCTCAAAATTACTAAGGTGAAAGAAGACAAGAGTGGGGAGTTGGATCTCAAGTCCCCTGGAGCCAAGGTTCTAGATAAGCAATGAGGACTGGATATAAAGCATGAAAAGAAAATCTAATTTTAGCCTCAAAGCGGTGAGAGAAAGAAGAATGATGTTTTGGAAAAATACAAGATCAAATACTAGATTTGATTTAAAATAAAAACCTATTTCTCATTCAGTGCCTCCCCCACACCCTTTTGTATACTATCTATGCATCAAGATTGTATTCCTTTCTCCCCGTGAGAAATATCCAGTATTTCAATACAATTGTATGGTAAATAAATTGGCCTCTGACTTCCCATTTAGAATAGCTGTCTCTGCAAAAAGAAGTATGTGCCTATAAGCACTTAAACAATTTTTGGAACACAGCCACTAACTGGGTAATTGAAAAATGTTCTATAAATATTTTCCTTTGCTTAACAAATACCGAATTGATTTTCCTAAACATGTGGAGTACTAATCTTAGGAAAAAAGCAACACAAGTCATAAAGTGAATATTTTTAAAAAGAAAGAAAACAAGTTAATAAATTTTAAATATTTTAAATATATTTAATCCTTTTGCTAATAGTGAATTTAAAGAGTGATTAGCAATGTCTACAGGCAATTTGTCTGGTGTATGTTAAGAACAATAATGTTCTTAAAGTATATATTTTTAATTTATTTTATTTAACATCTGACTTCAAAATATCTACCCCGAGTCCAAATCTTGCTATGGCAATGCTACATCAGCTCTCTAAATTACCTCTAGATGGCAACGTTTCATTAAAATTATAATCTTAGGCACTATAGGCTCTATTTACAGTAGACCCTGTCAAGCAAATCCTATTGAATTAAAATGCCAGGTATACAACCTCTGTCTATATAACTTGTCTCTTAGCAGACTGAAAAACAAACAAACAAAAAGGGTAGATTCGACCTAACCAGCACGTTCAAAATGGAAGGCTGACTTTGAGCCCGCATTGACCAGCTGTGGAGAGTTGACCTGACTTCGACGGATTCTGAAAGTCACTGATTTGACCACTCTTGGACTCACTCAGCTCTGAGTTGTATTTTTGTGTTTGCATTCTCTTCTTTTCGATAAAAGCTGTATGTCCATTCTCAAGGTTATTTTTCAATTGGGCTACCCAAGACAGATTTTAGGTTTTCTGATAGTCTAAAAACTGCATAGCTGGACTGAATGAGTTCAGTGGTCACAGAGCACCAGACAAATGTGTATTTGAATCCTTTTTGACCTTAAGCTAGTTACTTAACCTTTCTGAGTCTGGTTTCCTTATTAGTAAAATGGGGATAATAATATCTAACTTGAAACAGTTGTAGTGAAAATTAATGCCTGTAAAGCAATAGACACATAGGGTCTGATACAGTAGAAACTAAATGGTAGCTGTTATTGTGTCTCTTTCTCATTTTCATTGTGAGCCCTGCCAAGCTGCCACCCAGGATCTAATCTTCCTGAATAACATCCTCCATCATCTTACCCGTGACTGTGCAATCTCCATTCATTCTTCGGGAGCCAGGTACCAGTTTTTCTGTTTAATTTCCCAAGTTCCATAATTGAACTGAGTTGTCCACTTCCCTGGCTCCCACCAAACTTGTTGGTACTTGTGTTACAACCTCGCCATGTGGTTTTGTTACTTACCTCTTTGCACACATCAGCATCTTCCAAATAACTATGAACTCTGCGTGGCCAGAAACAGTGTTTTATTCACCTCTGTATTCCCGGTGCATAGTACAAAGTACACCACATAGCAGGTTCTCAGTAAAAGTTTGCATCAGTGAATGAATGAATTAATGAATGACCCTTCACAGACTCACCTTGACCACCTTTCAAATCTCATATTTCCCACAGTCTTTCCTGAGTGGATTGCAAAATCGGTCTGCTCTGCACTTTTCCCAGGATGGTGGGAGGAATTGCTTATCTAGTCCCTTTGATTTGAGGCCAGAAGGAATTATTTTGGGGAAGATTGCCCTGCTGGAAACAGCAAACCTTTCACTCTTTTTTCCTCTTGATTTCCCTTTTCAAACTCTCTTTGTTGTATCAGGCTGAAAAGGATTTAAGCCCTGTTTCTGTGCCCACTAAAAGCTCCTGCCAAAGATAAGAAATGAATAGGCAAAATTGGAATAGCCTTGTTAGAATTCTGGCATTACGGATAATTGAGCTTTTTATGGTATGATTTAATTTTTACAATTAAAAAACAGAGAAAAGAACTGTTGTGGTTGAAAAAAGTCCCACTGCTATGTTAAAACCTATTTTCTACCCTACCAAAAATAATCAGGCCAATAATGTATTCAAAAAATTATGGCAGAGTCAAAGCATTTTGGAGACTAAAGAACAGATTAGTTGACTGTCTCATTTGGGGTTTTTCTTTCACCCACCTTTCAACTGGAAGTTGTGTGCTTGCCTGATAAAGTTCAATCATTTGGCTAAGTAGAGAAGTGCAATCTATCTTCCTGTGTTCAAATAAGATCTTTAGTCACACCTTTTTAACTGACTGAGATGGTAATTACCTCCTGTACCTCATACCTGTTCTAGATGAAATCCAAATCCATTACTCAGTGGAAAGGGTCATACCATAGTCCATCTTTGCCAAAATTTAACAGTGTAGCAGTTTCACAGGAATCTCCTATGTCCAAAAGGCTTGAAAAAATAATTCATTCCAGGAAGTTTCAAAAATTGAGATTAATTACCAAGTGGAAAAGAAATTTTAAGAATAACGTAGTAAGATCTCCCAAGTACATCAAGTGTTACAGGTGTACAGGTGTTGGTGACCAGCTTGGTTTCTGCCGGGAAGGGTACCTAACTGCAGATCTTCTCGGCCTAGACAAAGCCAGGGAGCACGTCCTCCTGCAAGACCTGGGAAAATCCAGCAACTCTCTCAGGTGGTGCCAGCAAAAGGATGCCCCATAGGAGCAGTAATTTAACCTTTTAAAGACCAGGTTCTAAACGTTTTAAAAGTTGAGTCCAAGGGCTTTGGGCACACCTCCTCATTAACCCACATACTGGCAACACATTCTAAGCTACAATCATGCATGTCATACATGGGGGAAAATCATGTGAAGGAACGGCTTAATCTTCAGGTAAAGCGTTAACTTCTAAGGATAATCTAAGGATTTCAGAAACTAAATGCACTCTCAGGTGGTTGCTTTAACCTGCTTTGATAATTTAAGCAGGTTATCTTCATTCGCATATATCATTTCCCCTCCCCCTCCTCTTCCTTCTTCTTTCCCAAGTCTCAATATTTTCTCCTACATATCTTCTGATTTGGAGGTTACTAGTATGTAGCTATGTGGGAAAGGCAACATCATCCACAAAAATCGGCTCTAATGGGTATTACTCCAAATTGTGCTTCTCCCCAACATACACAGATTGGGAATTTGAAACAACTTAACTGAAAGAGACACAGAAGGCAGTTAATAAATTTGGTCTAAGCCAACTTCCTAGAATACTCCATTCCTTTCTCCACACCCCAACCATCATCAGATGGTTATGTGACATTTGCAAATTTGGGGGGGGTCATATACAATTATCTCCTATGTAATACAAGTGGGTTATATTAAACATGGGACAATAAACCAAAAGGATAACTTAATCAGAAAGTACCTTTGAGTGAATACTGGGTGGTATGTATTTTGTAGTTGGCCATTAAGAAAATTATTCCAGATCTGTATAACTGTGTAGATCAAAAATGGAAATTGTGTGACAAGTCAGAGAAATAAACAAGGGAGATACAATAAAGAAGAAATCAACCTTAGGATTCTGGATTTCATAAGCACCTACCCAAGGCAAAGTAACCAAAATCAATTTCAAAGTTTAGCATCCTGATTCCAGGGCATGTTTTAAATGTCTGGAAACTGGATCAAAGTAAAAATTTAACAAAAATCTACTTTTTTTAGAAAAAATGTGAATATCTCTTGTCAGGGTCTGCTTTTTCCTTTCCGTGGTCCCTCGGACATGTATAAGTCCTTGGATCGCTTTCAAGCTCATGCTTCACAGTCACACGCCATGGAAGCTATAATTAGCCAAGAAATAAGAACATGACAATCCAGTTTGTGCAATATTAGTGCTCCAGAATATAAAGACTGCCAACCTTATGAACATATTGCTACAAATAACCCGGAATAATAAAGATGATATTCTTTTAACATTTATACAAGTTATTTCAATTAAAAACCATTCAGAGGTTAATAGATAATCTGACATCAAGAAATGGCAACACATCAAACATAATTGATTAGTACCCTTAATTTATGCTGCTATGTGATTTATCACTAACAACTATTGAGTATCCCTAATATATAGTGAATTGAAACCTCATGCTACTGAATAATTATTTGATGTTAACAAAGAACAGATTATATTCAGATCTTGTGCAATTTATAGTGCATCTGATTTTTATTAGTACTTGGCTGGTTGCTTCCTTAATTCTTCCAATTTTTTTTTACTAAAATTGTTCTCAATTGAGTTTAGTGAGCAAGATGAGCTCCCATTTTATTATCAAAGTTTCCAGTACATAATAATAAAAAGCTGTGATGTAACTGTATAAATATCTCAATTGCCTAGCAATGAGAAAGAACGTACACAAATAAGATAAATAATTATCAACTGAGGCACACTCCAGAAAATGATCACAGTGTTTTCCTTTTATCAATTCTAAATCTATTGCTTTTTACTTCAAAGGTAATGAAATGTATCCATTTCTACCTATTGGGATACAGGTATACTTTTTATCACATTCATTTTTTTAATATTACTGAGAAGTAGTCACTGGATGGATATATTAGGTAGATATATTAAGAAAAGCAGTATCATAACAATTAAAAGTTTTTCAACATATCTAATGTTTCATAAATTCTATTACTAATTAGCAATAACAGACCTTTTTTAAATGTTTGCCCAAGAAATTCATGAAACATGCACGTAGTTTAAAAAGTCAAATATTTCTGAAAAATTGAGGATTAAAAACAACGATCATCATCCTAATCTCTATTTTTCTCTGTTTCTGCTTTCAGAGAAAAAAATTATTTGCTGTTCTCAATTCTTATGGTGATTATCTCTTCATTTCTGAATCATGTATTTATATTGATGTTTTTGATTTATTGACTATAGACATTGTTTATTGAATTTCTGACAGGAGAGGGGAGAATTCAGCTCACTTAACCTTTATTTTTCCTGCTCTTTCCTTCCAGTAGTGATTTCATTGCTTATAGATGCTTCCCTGGTTACTGTTGCCACTTTAAATAATCAATTTAAACCACTTATTCTTTTTATTTATTTTGTGTGTGTATGTTTTATTTTTGAATTTTATTTTATTTTTTTATACAGCAGGTTCTTATTAGTTATCCATTTTATACATATCAGTGTATACATGTCAATCCCAATCTCCCAATTCATCACACCACCACGCCTCCCCCGCCACTTTCCCCCCTTGGTGTCCATACGTTTGTTCTCTACATCTGTGTCTCAATTTCTGCCCTGCAAACTTGTTCATCTGTACCATTTTTCTAGGTTCCACATATATGTGTTAAAATATGATATTTGTTTTTCTCTTTCTGACTTACTTCACTCTGTATGACAGTCTCTAGATGGATCCACGTCTCTACAAATGACCCAATTTCGTTCCTTTTTATGGTTGAGTAATATTCCATTGTATATATATACCACATCTTCTTTATCCATTTGTCTGTTGATGGGCATTTAGGTTGCTTCCATGTCCTGCCTATTGTAAACAGTGCTGCAATGAACATTGGGGTGCATGTGCCTTTTTGAATTATGGTTTTTTCTGGGTATATGCCAGTAGTGGGATTGCTGGGTCATATGGTAGTTCTATTTTTTAGTTTTTTGAGGAACCTCCATACTGTTCTCCATAGTGGCTGTATCAATTTACATTCCCACCAACAGTGCAAGAGGGTTCCCTTTTCTCCATACCCTCCCCAGCATTTGTTGTTTGTAGACTTTCTGATGATGCCCATTCTAACTGCTATGAGGTGATACCTCATTGCAGTTTTGATTTGTATTTCTCTAATCATTAGTGATGTTGAGCAGCTTTTCATGTGCTTCTTGGCCACCTGTATGTCTTCTTTGGAAATGTCTATTTAGGTCTTCTGCCCATTTTTGGATTGGGTTGTTTGTTTTTTAATATTGAGCTGCATGAACTGTTTATATATTTTGGAGATTAATCCTTTGTCCATTGATTCGTTTGCAAATATTTTCTCCCATTCTGAGGCTTGTCTTTTCATCTTGTTTGTAGTTTCCTTTGCTGTGCAAAAGCTTTTCAGTTTCATTAGGTCCCACTTGTTTGTTTTTGTTTTTATTTCCTTTACACTAGGAAGTGGATCAAAAAAGATCTTGCCGTGATTTATGTCAAAGAGTGTTCTTCCTATGTTTTCCTCTAAGAGTTTTAGAGTGTCTGGTGTTACATTTAGGTCTCTAGTCCATTTTGAGTTTACTTTTGTGTATGGTGTTAGGGAGTGTTCTACTTTCATTCTTTCACATGTAGCTGTCCAGTTTTCCCAGCACCACTTATTGAAGAGACTGTCTTTTCTCCATTGTATATCCTTGCCTCCTTTGTCATATATTAGTTTACCATAGGTGCGTGGATTTATCTCTGGGCTTTCTATCCTGTTCCATTGATCTATATTTCTCTTTTTGTGCCAGTACCATATTGTCTTGATCACTGTAGCTTTGTAGTACAGTCTGAAGTCAGGGAGTCTGATTCCTCCAGCTCCGTTTTTTTCCCCCAAGACTGCTTTGGCTATTCGGGGTCTTTTCTGTCTCCATACAAATTTTAAGATTTTTTTGTTCTAGTTCTGTAAAAAATGTCATTGGTAATTTGACAGGGATTGCATTGAATCTGTAGATTGCTTTGGGTAGTATAGTCATTTTCACAATATTGATTCTTCCAATCCAAGAACATGGTATATCTCTCCATCTGTTTGTATCATCTTTAATTTCTTTCATCAGTGTCTTATAGTTTTCTGCATACAGGTCTTTTGCCTCCCCCGGTAGGTTTATTCCTAGGTATTTTATTCTTTTTGTTGCAATGGTAAATGGGAGTGTTTCCTTAATTTCTCTTTCAGATTTTTCATCATTAGTGTATAGGAATGCAAGAGATTTCTGTGCATTAATTTTGTATCCTGCAACTTTACCAGATTCATTGATTAGCTCTAGTAGTTTTCTGGTGGCATCTTTAGGATTCTCTATGTATAGTATCATGTCATCTGCAAACAGTGACAGTTTTACTTCTTCTTTTCCAATTTGTATTCCTATTATTTCTTTTTCTTCTCTGATTGCCATGGCTAGGACTTCCAAGACTATGTTGAATAATAGTGGTGAGAGTGGACATCCTTCTCTTGTTCCTGATCTTAGAGGACATGGTTCCAGTTTTTCACCATTGAGAATGATGTTTGCTGTGGGTTTGTCATATATGGCCTTTATTATGTTGAGGTAGGTTCCCTCTATGCCCAATTTCTGGAGAGTTTTTATCATAAATGGGTGTTGAATTTTGTCAAAAGCTTTTTCTGCATATATTGAGCTGATTATATGGGTTTTATTCTTCGATTTGTTAATATGGTGTATCACATTGATTGATTTGTGTATATTGAAGAATCCTTGCATCCCTGGGATAAATCCCACTTGATCATGGTGTATGACCCTTTTAATGTACTGTTGGATTCTGTTTGCTAGTATTTTCTTGAGGATTTTTGCATCTATATTCAACAGTGATATTGGTCTGTAATTTTCTTTTTTTGTAGTATCTCTGTCTGGTTTTGTTATCAGGGTGATGGTGGCCTCATAGAATGAGTTTGGGAGTGTTTCTTCCTCTGCAATTTTTTGGAAGAGTTTGAGAAGGATGGGTGTTAGCTCTTCTCTAAATGTTTGATAGAATTCACCTGTGAAGCCTTCTGGTCCTGGACTACTGTTTGTTGGAAGATTTTTAATCACAGTTTAAATTTCATTACTGTGATCAGTCTGTTCATATTTTCTATTTCTTCCTGGTTCAGTCTTGGAAGGTTATACCTTTCTAAGAATTTGTCCATTTTATTGGCATAGAGTTGCTTGTAGTAGTCTCTTAGGATGCATTGTACTTCTGCCGTGTCTGTTGTAACTTCTCCTTTTTCATTTCTAATTTTGTTGATTTGAGTCCTCTCCCTCTTTTTCTTGATGAGTCTGTCTAATGGGTTATCAATTTTGTTTATCTTCTCAAAGAACCAGCTTTTAGTTTTATTGATCTTTGCTATTGTTTTGTTTCTATTTCATTTATTTCTGCTCTGATCTTTATAATTTCTTTCCTTCTACTAACTTTGGGTTTTGTTTGTTCTTCCTTCTCTAGTTCCTTTAGGGGTAAGGTTAGCTTGTTTATTTGAGATGCTTGTTGCTTCTTGAGGTAGGACTGTATTGCTGTAAACTTCTCTCTTAGAACTGCTTTTGCTGCTTCCCATAGGTTTTGGATCATCGTGCTTTCATTGTCATTTGTCTCTAGGTATTTTTTGATTTCCTCTTTGATTTATTCAGTGATCTCTTGGTTATTTAGTAACGTATTGTTTAGCCTCCATGTGTTTGTGTTTTTCACGCTTTTTTCCCTGTAATTCATTTCTCATCTCATAGCGTTGTGGTCAGAAAAGATGCTTGATATGATTTCAGTTTTCTTAAATTTACTGAGGCTTGATTTGTGACCCAAGGTGTGAGCTATCCTGGAGAATGTTCCGTGTGCACTTGAGAAGAAAGGGTAATCTGCTGTCTTTGGATGGAATGTCCTATAAATATCAATTAAATCTATCTAGTCTATTGTGTCATTTAAAGCTTGTGTTTCCTTATTAATTTCCTGTTTGGATGATCTGTCCATTAGTGTAAATGAGGTGTTAAAAAAGTCCCCCACTATTACTGTGTTACTGTCGATTTCCTCTTTTATAGCTGTTAGCAGTTGCCTTATGTATTGTGGTGCTCCTATGTTGGGTGCATATATATTTACAATTGTTATATTTTCTTGGATTGATCCCTTGATCATTATTTTATGTTCTTCCTTGTCTCTTGTAACATTCTTTATTTTAAAATCTATTTTATCTGATATGAGTATTGCTACTCCAGCTGTCTTTTGATTTCCATTTGAATGGAATATCTTTTTCCATCCCCTCAGTTTCAGTATGTATGTGTCCCTAGGTCTGACGTGGGTCTCTTGTAGACAGCATATAGATGGGTCTTGTTTTTGTAGCCATTCAGAGAGCCTGTGTGTTTTGGTTGGAGCATTTAATCCATTCACGGTTAAGGTAATTATTGATATGTATGTTCCTATGACAATTTTCTTAATTGTTTTGGGTTTGTTTTTGTAGGTCCTTTTCTTCTCTTGTGTTTCCCACTTAGAGAAGTTCCTTTAGCATTTGTTGTAGAGCTGGTTTGGTGGTGATGAATTCTCTTAGTTTTTCCTTGTCTGTAAAGCTTTTGATTTCTCCATAGAATCTGAATGAGATCCTTTCCAGGTAGAGTAATCTTGGTTGTAGGTTCTTCCCTGTCATCACTTTAAATATGTCACACCAGTCCCTTCTGACTTGTAGAGTTTCTGCTGAGAAATCAGCTGTTAACCTTATGGGAGTTCCCTTGTATGTTATTTGTCGTTTTTCCCTAGCTGCTTTCAATAATTTTTCTTTGTCTTTAATTTTTGTCAATTTGATTGCTATGTGTCTCGGCGTGTTTCTCCTTGGGTTTATCCTGTATGGGACTCTCTGCACTTCCTGGACTTGGGTGGCTACTTCCTTTCCCATGTTAGGGAAGTTTTCGACTATAATCTCTTCAAATATTTTCTCGGGTCCTTTCTCTCTCTCTCTTCTCCTTTTGGGACCCCTATAATGCGAATGTTGTTGTGTTTAATGTTGTCCCAGAGGTCTCTTAGGCTGTCTTCATTTCTTTTCATTCTTTTTTCTTAATTCTGTTCCACATCAGTGAATTCCGTCATTCTGTCTTCCAGGTCACTTATCCGTTCTTCTGCCTTGGTTATTCTGCTATTGATTCCCTCTAGTGTATTTTTCATTTCAGTTATTGTATTGTTCATCTCTGTTTGTTTGTTCTTTAATTCTTCTAGGTCTTTGTTAAACATTTCTTGCATCTTCTCGATCTTTGCCTCCATTCTTTTTCCGAGGTCCTGGATCATCTTCACTATCATTATTCTGAATTCTTTTTCTGGAAGGTTGCCTATCTCCACTTCATTTAGTTTTTTCCTGGGGTTTTATCTTGTTCCTTCATCTGGTACATAGCCCTCTGCCTTTTCATCTTGTCTATCTTTCTGTGAATGTGGTTTTCGTTCCACAGGCTACATGATTGTAGTTCTTCTTGCTTCCACTGTCTTCCCTCTGGTGGATGAGGCTATCTAAGAGGCCTGTTACCACTTATTCTTTTTTTTTTGCAGTACGCAGGCCTCTCACTGTTGTGGCCTCTCCCATTGCAGAGCACAGGCTCCGGATGCGCAGGCTCAGCAGCCATGGCTCATGGGCCCAGCTGCTCCACGGCATGTGGGATCTTCCCGGACCGGGGCACGAACCCATGTCCCCTGCATCGGCAGGTGGGCTCTCAACCACTGCGCCACCAGGGAAGCCCCCTATTACCACCTATTCTTGATCCATTAGTGACAGTGTCACTTCTTGCTTTGTGAAATAAAGAACTTCTCACTCCTACCTTTCCTTCCACTCTCCTATCCCTTCCACGTATAATGTCAGCTATGCATTTAACTTTTATATCAGCAGAGTTGATAATAATTATTTTGTTGTGTCTAGTTAATCTCTGAAATGGGTCGATTAGTGGAGTTTAACAACAACAAAAAATATTTTAAATCTGTACTTACCTTAATCATATTCTCAAGTTTTTCTAAAATTTCAATCCTATTTTAGACTACCCTTTTTCCCCCAGAGGGGTGAGTCCCAGATAACTCCATTAACTCTTCTCATTCTGGTTTTCTGGGCCTACAACCTAACTGACCATCTCAGAAGTACCTTTGTTATTACTTTGGGTTGGATCTACTATCCCCTGAATCCCATATTTTTTTCCATGTTTTGCTAAAGGTCATTCTCAAAAAGAAACGGTATGTAGAAAGGAAATTTTATGAGATTATGCATATCTGAAAATGACTTTATTTTACTCTCATATTTGATTAGTTGTTTGGTTGGGTATAGAATTCCAGGCTGGAATAAATTTTCTCCTCAGAGTTTTCAAGGCACTGTTGCATCGTCTGTGAATAATTAGTGCTGCGGATGAGACTAATGTTGCCTGGATTTTGTTCCTTTCAAAGTTATCTGGATTTGCCCTCATGAAACCGTATGGAATATCATTTTATATCAGTTATATTCTTCACTTTTTAAAATATTTTAAAGCACAATAATCCTCTTTGCCTCATCTTTTCAGTCAAAATATCTAGACTATTTGTCCTACACTCTGGAAGTTTAACCTCAATTTATTTTCTAAGACTTCATTTTTATTTTAAGAATTGTATTTTTTATTACACAAGAGATTTTACTATTTCCTGAGTTTGTTCCCTCAAAAATGTAGCTGAGAGTACATATATGTGTCAAAACTCAGAAAACTTCAAATGTGTGTATTTTATTTTATGTAACTTATACTTCAGTAAAGTTGGCTTTATAAGCTGGAAACTATCCACTTATCTCCATTTCCACTGTTAGCCTCCATTATTTTCTCATTCTTCTGAAATATTTTTGTTGATGATTTCTTTGTTTCTATTCTTATCAATCTCAAAAATATCCTCCCCAAATTTTAGCATATGACCCACATCATGTAAGGCTTTCCACTGGACACAGAATAGTATTCAGACACCTTGGCATAGACCAGAAGGTCTATCTGGTGTCTGACTTTCTCTCTGACATGATGTCATGAATTATCTCCCTTATTTGCCAAGTTTTAATAATAGAGATTTTTTGCAGCTCATGTCCGCCTCATGGCTTTCTGTTACTTCAACCTGGGATTCTTTCTCTGTGGCTGCCTGCACACCAGACTCTTTCTCATCACTTAGGTTTCAGGTATATTTCACCTCTTCAAAGAGGTCTTACCTGACCACCTATGTAAAGGTATCCTCCATTTACCAATCTACATTTACATGTTCTTTATAGTGCTTAGCACTATCTAAAATAATCTTGTTTTGTTTTCTGTCTTGCCTCAGCAGAAAAAAAGCTTCATGATAGGTAGTTTTGTCTATTCACACGTATCAAATATTTTGTAACATGCTCATGTATCTGCATTTCATCAGCCTCTACCCCAATATTATTGATATTAACCAATGGATTATACAACCTTGATTCTTAAAACAACAAAAAAACAAAGAAACCTAGATAGAGCATGCACAGATTAGAGCCAGAAAGATCACTGGAGGAATTCTGGGTCTCCACTTATTTGTGATCTTTGTTAAGTTAGCCTCTGGGCATCAGTTTTCTAATCAGTAAAATGAAGGTTATATTTGCAGTGGAAGGGATTATTGAATAAATTATATGACTGTTTTTTAGACAGGAGAAAAAGTAGGTGCTCAATAAATTTAAATTATCTTCCCTCTTCATTTATTCATTCCAAAAATATTAAGGAACACCTGCTATCTGACTTTACAGTTCCAGGTCTGCATGAACATCCCTAGTGCTGGAAACTTACAACCCTCCAAGAAAAGTTCCATTTTGAATCAACATGAATGTTAGGATGTTATAGTTTATGTTAATGGGAAATTTGCCCTCCATTATTTTCACAGATTCTTCCATATGGCAGGCTTATGACAGTGCTTTGTCTCTTCTAAATCTTCTTTGCTCCAACTTAAATATTTCCATTTGTAATAAGCATTCCCCATATGACACAGCTGCTATTTTCTGGGTGAATTCCTATTTGTCATTTTTCCATGTAGTGCTTATTGCCTAGAACTTCACAAAATTCCCCATTTGTTTGCATGTTAGGGCATACTAGAACAAGACTGTCATCTCCTGAATTTATCTTCCTCGTCATCACATTAACTTTTATTTTTTCAAGTCACATCCCATGAAGTCTTATGTTGAGGCTCCCAAATGTTTCCACATATGTTTCTGTTAAATAATGTCATCTTACTGTTGCACTTCTGCAGATGACTTTTTATACCTTAATTCAATATTTATAACGATCCTTAATACATTTCAGGCAAAAAGATTTTACCTATATACTATCCTACCTCATTTTCCATGATTTTAAATGGACAGCAAGTTTAATAGTAGAGAACATTCTCAGCTTTCCACCTGGAATGTGAATAATATTGAACACTAAACATCATGTAATGCATGTTCATGTTCATCTCCACTCATTAAAAATGAAGTTTTGAAAATATTGACATCTGGGCTTTATGTACTTATACCATCTGGTGGATGTTACTGCCTTGTGGAACAAAGGAATTACATAGTATTCTAGGAAGGCAAGTTTGGCACACATAGCCATAAATATAGAGTGAAATGTAAAGAACAAATTTCTCAGTTAATTACAAATCTGTATTTATAAACAAATAAGTAATAAATGTAAACATCTGGAATATGTAACCACAGGAACAAATTTAAATCTAATCCTTAAATACATCCTTATTTTGTTTTCGCTAAAATTGATATTTTGGTGGTATAGATTATTGTATTTTATGTCCATGTTACAAATTCAGAGTATTCATGTATCAGGATAGTTTTATCTTCCAAATAGGTTATTTTCATTGTGTCTTAAAAAAGAGAATTTTCTCTAATACGTGCTTGATAAGCTTCCTTTGAGGGTAGGGACACTGTGTCAATTTTTAACTGAATCAAATTTTGTATTGATAGTGAGTATCCCTAGGGCTTGACTCAACTTCATAATATTTTTGTGCTTTTCCTTATGCCCTCCCCCCAAAGTAATCATATACGAGGCTTTTAAAAAATATATGCCCTTAAAGTTTATTGAGAAAGCTATGAATAATTAATTAATTAAATTATGGTTGACACCTGTTGTTTTTGATCTCCTTTTATGTATTCCCTCAGTTTCTGGTATAACAGCTTGATTTTCTTTTGGTTAACCTCATCCACCTCACTTTTAATCCATATGGTGTTGTTGGGATCCAACCTATCCCATATCTCCAAAGAGTGGGAATGTGATGCATGCCTGGTCAATAAGTTATTCCATCCTTTTAGCCAGCAGGTATAAGGAATGATCATTTGATTTAAATTAGAACAGTAAGCATTATCCCTACAACTTTTGGTGAAATAGGAAAAGAAGATCCATATATTTACTGAGATTACTAAGCAAGCAGGATATAAGCCCAGAGATGTTGGAGACTATTTTCAAAATTGATTGGAAATAACTGACCTAAAAGTGAAAGACCACAGAGAGAAAAAAAATACAGCTGAGAGATAGAGATATATTTCTAAAGATATTGTTTAATCATTTGGATTTTGCTGTATACCTGAAGATCTATTTCTAGACTCTTCAGTTACTTGATCCAAATGGTTTTTATGGATCCCACCCAGAAGAAAAAAGAAAAAAAAGTAAATTTATCTAAGACTATCTTGAGGTTATATGTATGGTTATAAAAGCTAGAACTCACCACACCCTTTTTTTTTTTTTTTTTTTTTTTTGCGGTACGCGGGCCTCTCACTGTTGTGGCCTCTCCCGTTGCGGAGCACAGGCCCCAGACGTGCAGACTCAGCGGCCATGGCTCACGGGCCCAGCCACTCCGTGGCATGTGGGATCCTCCCAGACCGGGGCACGAACCCGTGTCCCCTGCATCGGCAGGCAGACTCTCAACTACTGCGCCACCAGGGAAGCCCCACCACACCCTTTTTATGCAGGAAAAAAAGACTGAAAATAACTTTCTTATAATATAAAGGTATCAAGAAACTTAGGTCACTGCAAATTTTAGCCCAGGACCTAATTCATCTGCCTTATGTGTTTTTGCCAGTAAATCTGTCTATGGTTGCAAGAAGATATCATGACTTTTATATGACCATTAGTGGGTTATATTTCTATTTTCAGGTACCTCTTCCCAAGGATTCTGACTCAGTGAGTCTGAGATGTAACCTAGGCATCTACATTCCAAAAAGCACACTAAAATGATTCTGACAAGAGGTGGAAGGGCTCTGTTTTGAAAAACCACTGCATTTCCTGCTTCCAATGGAATGAATTTTCCTATCAGGCTGTAGTAGTTAATTTTTGCAGTGAAACAACAAAACGCAAAATCTCAGTAGCATATAACAGTGAGCATTTAATGTTCAAATGGCTGAAATCAGCTGGGTGTCTCTAAGCAGCTCTGTGTATAAAGGCTGGGCTTATGTGTTCTGGGGGTGAGCTGGCAGATCTGCTCATCGGGACCGGCCTCTGCTGATGTGCCTCAGGTACTTCTCAGCCTCCAGCAGACCAGCCCAGATGGGTCCCTAAAGTGATGGCAGAGAAGCAGAAGAGCAAGTAGAAGCATTCTAGATCTCTAGTCTTGGGCTCAGGACAGACCTGCTGCCACTTCCACCTGACTCCAGCGGACAAAGCAAGTCACACAGTCGAACTCAGAATTACAGGCTGAAAAAATACTTTCTAACCCTTTAGTGGGAGGAACTGCAAAGCAACCTGACAAAGGGCACAGAGACAGGGCAAGGTGTAAACTTGAGGCCATGATTGCAGTCCACCCTTTAGTACTGAAAAGGCAAGTACTCTGAGTAGAAAGTGAGTCATGAGCTACAAATTTTATTCGGGGGAACATGGATTTGTAGATATGCTGATTCAAGGCAATTTCTAGGGTTTACATCCAAAGGGAATAGAGCAGTACACTCTATTCCTGTCAAGATATCAATACTTATCTAAAGCCTATGCTGTCTTTTCTTCTGCCACATAGGGAAATATGTATAAATAGCTGTGCAAGTTCACGTTTAGCATAAATACAACTTTGAGATGTGCTAACCTAATACAGTGCCAGGTATCACATACATTTCAGTTCATGAAGCCGTCCAAGGAATACAAGCAAATAAATAAAATGGTTTTGTGTGAAGTTTTAAGAGTCCCAAACGATACTTATAAGTGTTAAAAATATAATCCACTTGAAAATCACTGAATTACGAAAAATCTGAAGATTCCACATTTTACAATGCATGATTTTCTGGGATGAGGTGTGTGCAAGCTTAAAGCTACTAAAGCTTTGATAAAATGTATTTTTGACTGTGAGAGAACATACATTTTCAAAGCAGGATTTGAAATGCTAACACCTTATTTTAGATTTTTTTTCTTGAATCATTTTCATATTCTGGAAGTATTTTGACTCTAGCTCATTCCTACCTGTTTATTTAACTACATAATCTCAAGACTTTGACCAGTAATAGTTGTATTTCTCTAAGGCATATGTGTATGGCAGTAATGAGACTGGCTTCGTTTAAACTTTTCCTAAAACTGAAATATCTTAATTCAGTCTGGTTTTTGTTTTAATTAATGTGGATTCATGGGACTTGAATTATAAAAATATCAATATATCTTTATTTTAGTAGATTACTTGTACTCTGAAAATTGAAGCTTCTGTGTACATAACATGTAAATATTTAACAGAAATCACTTTGACACACATGAATCAGCGCTGGAAGTGTTACTGTTCTCAAAGTAAATACAGGGAGTAAATGGATAAATTATTAGCCTTTTGCCTCTTCTTGTCATGGGAGAACATGAATAATCTCACTGTAATAAATAGACAACTCTGTCTTATACACTCACATGATCTCACATTTACAAAAACAGAAATTACTGTTGATAAATACTCTTGAATTGAAATGCTAAAGAGACATCCTGCTTAGAATGTTTTTTACCCAAAGTCTTTATTAAATCCTAATGTTCAACGAAGTTTCTAAGGACAAACTTGAGAAGAGGGGGAAGGGTCGATGCGACTGGAGTGTCGAAAATCAAAGTCCTAATTTTAAGAACGCGTTCATTGTTAATTAGAATGAAATGTCATTAGCTTATTTTTGTTACCTGACTGGAGTTTCTACCAGCCTTTGAAAAATGCGAAGGGCACTTTAAGGGCATTCAAACATGCCACGGGTACAAAAAATTTATTGATTTGATGTTATAGACTCAGTAACACCAAAACAAAGTGAACGTTGGAGAAGGTTCCTGCTAATTTGGAGCTATTTGATGATAAATTAACTAAGGCAGGTCCTTAATCCAAAAATATCAACCACAAACTGCCCATCAAAAGATTGTCTTAGGGCTTCTCTGGTGGCGCAGTGATTGAGAGTCCACCTGCCGATGTAGGGGACACGGGTTCGTGCCCCAGTCCGGGAAGATCCCACATGCCGCGGAGCGGCTGGGCCTGTGAGCCATGGCCGCTGAGCCTGCGCGTCCGGAGCCTGTGCTCCGCAACGGGAGAGGCCACAACAGTGAGAGGCCCACGTACCGCAAAAAAAAAAAAAAAAAAAAGATTGTCTTACTTTATTTCTTGTGATTTTGATACATAGGTTTAAAAAAAATTTTGTTGTTGTCTGAAAAGTCACTTTAAAAATGTAATAGCTCCAGAAGGATCTGTCCCTGAAGCTTTTATGAAATTATAGTTGATACTTAAGTTCAGGATAGATTCCAGATTCTAAGGAAAACACTTCCAAAGAGGGATGTGAGATCAACAAAGAAAAACTTTTCCTACATCCAATGCCAATTAGAAACAAGTTTAGACTTTTCAACAGGAGGCAGTTCTGCACTATTGTTTGGGCAATGAAGGACTAATTTTCTGTGTATGTGCCAATTGTGTTGGGCACACTTGAGGTACAAGTTTCCTGAGGAAAACTGAAAAGGTGTGCTTTTCCACCAGTTGGTTGTATTACTAAGCAGTCAGTGGTAGGTTCCATGAGCGCAGGGAATTTGCTTGCTCGCTTCTATATAAGCAAGACCCCAAACCCTCTTGGCAAATAGTTTGTGCATTCAATCGACTGAATGATTACAAACTTAAGGTATTTTTTAAAGTCCCCTGTAAAATTGGTGATTCTCCTACAAATGTAAAGGTCTCATTTAGATGTATGCTACAATTGCATAGTTATTGATCTGAGACAAAGATCTAAAGCATCTATGGTAGGACCTTTTGGAGAAAGGGTTTGCACTTAATCCTGACAACAGTGAACATTCATTGCTTACCCATCCACCACCATCAAGAAAAATATTCTCAAATTCTTTTTTACATCGTTGTTGATTAGAAGTATAACAAATCAACGCCATCTTACCTGTTTAATAACAGTGTTGCCTAATGTTCTCTACTGAGTCTATACGTGAATGTAAGTGATGAAGCTCAGGAAGTATAAATATGTTCTGCAACTGATGCTTCATTAAAGCGAGGGTAAGTATACATCGAGGGCTAAGACTTCCCAGAGAAAATTCTCATAAACATGTAGGTTAGGACAGAAGTCAATGCTTCTAGAAATCCCTTTATACTGCTAAACCATTCCCCCCAAAAACAAATGAGAAGCTCAAGAGAGCCATCCCCAGACGAAGCAGCTTCACTGGCCACTTCAAAAGAAAAGCCCCTTGAAGGTCACCTCTGCCCTCTCTTCATCAGTCTGTGGTCCAGATTCTGGTTTAGATTCCACATGTCTTTATCTGTACTTCCTGAAGGGCTCTATTCTTCTATAATGTCTAGTGAACCGATGGCCGATAAAGACCCAATGGACTTCCCCAGGGTTTTCACTCCACACTCCGTTCCTCACCTCTCCTTGCCCCATACAACCTAGGCTTTCCTACCTACTTTTACTTCTTTAGGTAAACAAAGTTTGGAAGAAGGAAAACAGTAAAACTCCTTTGAAAGAGTTTACCCACTTCTTTCTCTAAACCCTGGTTTATTCCTAAATGACCCCAAGCAAAATACCTCTATTACCAAAACATCAACAAATTAGTAAATTTAATTAAGATTTTAAAACTCAAACTTAACATTTTTTAAAACCACTTTTTTGAAATATAGTTGACTTACAAAAAGTTGTACATATTTAATGTATACAACTTGATCAGTTTGGAGATAAGTATACACCCATGAAACCATCACCACAACCATGCCATAAACATATCCATCACCTCCAAAGGTTTCCTCCTGCCTTATTCACTTCTTATTCTTATTCTTCTTATTCTTATTATAGCAGAGAATAGCATGGTAGTTGCCAGGGACTGGGGGCAGGGGGATATGGGGAGGTATTAGTCAAAAGGCACAAAATTTCAGTTATGCAAGAAGAATAAGTCCTAGAGATCTACTGAAAAGCATAGTGCCTCTAGTTAACAGTACCATATCATACACTTAAAAGTTTGATAAAGGGGCAAATCTTACATTGTGTTCTTACCACGTAAAATGAACAAACAAAAAACACTGTGAGTTTATTAATTCTTTCATACAGCTCTGTCGTGATTTTTAAATTAACAAACTGAAATGAATAATACTAGAATTGTTTGTCTCAAATAATGCTAAGAAATGCTGGACCTTTTTCATTCTTTTTTATTTGGTTCTTCCTTCAAGAAAAATGTGTACTAATTTAGACAGGGAATTTGATCCACAGAGGAAATGCATAAGGATGCTGAGGGAGAAAGGAACCAGGCACTTGGATTAGCCTAGCAAAGTCTAGGAAATCTGTAGTGTGGGAAACTAACAAGCAAAGAAAAACACATGCTCCAAATATTTTTCAAGTTTAAGAGCCAATTGTTGACTGTGAAAGACTCGGTCCTGGTAAATCTCCAAGCTTCTCTGCTTTCCATTTTTTCAGAACAACAACAAAAAAAGATGATTTTTAAAACCCTGACATCATATTATTTTTTCTTTAATCAAGTATCATAATAATAGTCTACACATTATTAATAATATACAGTTTTATGGCATATTTTACTGTGTATCACATAGAGTGTTCACTTCCTTGAACATTTCCAGTATTATAAATTGAAATGTGTTTATATTTTTCATTGTCATGGGAATATTTCTAGTCTTGCAGATCAAATTCTTCATTCCTGTTGTCTGGAGAGCTGACTGATCCCATTAGTTTTCCTTGAATGGAGAAAACTCTCTTTACATGTGAGTGAGGAAAACAGCACAGGTCCACCTGTAGCACGAAACTGTTCCTCCATCTGTTAGATGTTCTATCTGTCCGTTCAAATCCACCCTCCATTCTTCTCCTTCGGCCAATATGGACATCAACAAAAGATTCCTTGCCCTCTGCCTTCTTTTTTTTTTTTTTTTTTTTTTTTTGCCGTACGCGGGCCTCTCACTGTTGCGGCCTCTCCTGTTGCGGAGCACAGGCTCCGGACGCGCAGGCCCAGCGGCCATGGCTCACGGGCCCAGCCGCTGCACGGCATGTGGGATCTTCCCAGACCGGGGCATGAACCCGTGTCCCCTGCATCAGCAGGCGGACTCTCAACCACTGCGCCACCAGGGTGCCTTTTTTGAATGGGGAACACCAGCAAAAGAGAAGAAAGAGAGAGAGCAGAATGGGATCAGGGATTTAACCCCGTTTCCCCCTCCCTGGAGGATCAACTTGGATACTGGCAACATCCCTCAACTAAAAAGGTCATAGGTAATGTCAGGTCACACTCTTCACACAATCCTCTCTCTCTTTCTCTCTCACTCTTTCTCTCTCGATGCCATTATCTTACTTGCCCTGGGATCCTTGCATCCGCTCTCTTAGTTTCTCTTGGTTTCCTTACACCTAACTTATCCTTGTAAAAGTATTCCTTTATTAAACTTACCTCTTCCGTAGTTCTCCAACCACTACCCCTCTCCTTGCCTTAATGGTTAGAGCAATTTACTTATTGAAAAAAGAACCTACCTCTTCTATATACAAGTCCTCACCGCCCATCACTCCACTGAACCTGCTACCACTGAAGTCACTGGTTGGCATCCACAAGGCAGATCCATTAGAAATAGACGTTTTATACTACGTGTGCCCTTCAAAGCCCTGGAAAATACTATTCATGCTTTCTTTCTAATATATTTTTGGCTCAGCTTTTGCCATGTCACTTTCTTTTCTATCTCCTTAAAAGTTCCTACTTGATGATCTCAACTTAAATGATGGTGTTCTTAAAGTCTCTGTAGTCACTGTTCTGATTTTTATGATCTCTGCATTAACTATGGTTTCAATGACCACGCATAGGCTGAAGCTTCCTAAATCCATAATTCTAGATCTTTTTGCTAATTCAAGGCCCATATACTCAATGGCTTCATTACTGGTTCTAAGTCGAGGTGCTCTTCCTGTAGGATACATACAACTCTAGACATTCCCTTGACAGGTGCCCCAATGAAGGGGGACCTGCATGGGAAGCAAGGAGTTTTCTGACGCCTTTCTTCTTTGTATTTACACCAGCTGTTACATGTAAATTTCCAGTGTTCTCCTTAAAAGTTATAGGGCATTCTCCCTTGAGCAGAGACCCACTCATCTTTTTAGTAGAGATGCTGTCACAACTACAGCTGGCATGGCCCTTATATATCATCACCCTTCACTTTCTCTACCAGGCTACGCCTAGGTAGCTTTTCTCCGAAGACTAGTAAGAACCCAAGGGCAAATTGATTTTTTTATAGCTGTATTGAGGTATAATTGACAAATAAATTGTATAAATTTAAGGTGTACAATGTGATGATTTGATATATACATATATATTGTGAAATTACTACCACAATACAGTTAGCTAAAACATCCATCATCTCACATCGTTACCTTTTTTTTTTCTTTGTGGTGAGAACATTTAAGATCTATTCTCTCAGCAAATTTCAAGTATACAATACCGTTTTTCTAACTATAGTCACCACGCTGTATGTTAGATCTTCAGAACTTATTTATCTTGTAAGTGGAGATTTGTACTCTTTGACCAACATCTCCCCACTTCCCCATGCCTCCTCCTCCCCGCAGCCCTGGCAACCACCATTTCTACTCTGCTTCTGTGAGTTCAACGTTTTTAGATTCCACATATAAGTAAGAGAGATCATATATGTCTTTCTCTGTCTTTTTGCACGTAGCATAATGCCCTTAAGGTCCATACACGGTGTCACAAATGGCAGAATTTCCTTCTTTTTTATGGTAAATACATATACCACATTTCCTTTATCTTTTCATCTGCTGAAGGACATTTAGGTTGTTTCCATTTCTTAGCTATTTATGAATCATGCTACAGTGGACATTGCGGTGGGAGACATCCCTTCAAGACAGTGATTTTGTTTCCTTCAGGTACACACTCAGAAGTCACATTTTTCCAAAGAAGACATACAAATGGCCAACAGGTATATAAAAAGGTCCTCAACATAACTAATCATCAGGGAAGTGCAAATCAAAAACACAGTGAGGTATTACCCCACATCTGTTAGAATGACTATTATCACAAAGACAAGAAATAGCAACTGTTGGTGAGGATGTGGAGAAAAGGGAACCCTTGTGCAATGTTGGTGGGAATGCAAATTGGTGCAGCCACCATGGAAAACAGTATGGAGGTCCCTCAAAACATTAAATACAACCACCAAACTGATTCTTTTCCTTCCATGTTTGTTTTATTCATTCCAGAGATCATGCTAGGTTTACTAGGTTTACATAATTTGGGGGAGTTTTAATATTTTAAAAAATTTAAGTAAGTTCTACATAATTTCTGCTGTCCCTATAATTTTGCCTGAGAGATTCAAAGAACCCCCAAACAAGTGTGTTTTTTGCCCATCCATCTCCATCTCTATTTATAAAAACAAACAAAGGTGGATAGCTCACCTGATACACTTGAAGGAAGGAGATCTCTCAGACATCAAGACAATCCTGAGTAGCTTACCTGGATTTGTAAGACGATTCAAAAGAAGCTGTGCAACATCTAAAAAATTAACAAAGTGAAAGGGATCTTGGTGAAACTGCTCAACTCCTAAAATTTTCATTCTCTCACCGGGTCATTGTTTGACACATGAAATAACATAAAAGTGCCAGGACAACTTTAAGTACAAATCCACACAATGGGAGGTCCATTCTCTCATCTGCCTGTGGGGCCACACTGTACCCTCTGGTCCTCTGGACTTCTGCCTTGACAGGTAGATTTTACTTAACATTATACATTTGTCACCCTCCCTCCCCTTAAATTGAATATTTATAGCTAATGACTTTCTCTGCCATCAACTTAGAAAATCTATATGCAGACAACACACACACACACACACACACACACACACACTTTACACATACGCAGCACATAACAATAACAAAAATATTTTTACAGCTTCTCTGAACTAAAGGTAAAGTTATTGTTCAATTCCATGGGTAGAAATATTTCCCCTTAAGCCCTTCCTCCGCTGGAGGGAAATAATATATCAGAATCTGCTAGTGGACATTTTCAGATCAGGTAAGTTCTATCTGGAAATTCAGATATATCATGCTTAGCTTTTACCTGATTTGAAAATTCAGATATATCATGCTTACCTTTTATTGTTCTATTTTCTGATCCTGTAACCCTAAGACAGTCTAGTAAATGTCTCTCAGAAGCAATTCTCCTAAATGCAAAATGGGGCTAAACATTTTACTCTCTTACTGTTGCTTAATTCTGTCATTAACTAGTTAGATATCATTAAGTTATTTCCTCCCTCTGGACCTTAGTTACCACTTAATCAATCAATCAATGAATCAATCCATCACACATATACAGTAGCTCCTCTGTACCCACATCTTTGGGGAATTGGTTCCAGGACACCTCCCCTTGGATTCCAAAATTTGTAGATGCTCAAGTCCTATATATGAAATGGCATAGTATTTCCCTATAATCTATGACATGGATCCATATACTTTAAATCATCTCTAGATTACTCATAATACCTAATACAATGTAAATGATATGTAAATAGTTGTAAATGAAATGTGAATGTTATGTAAATAGTTGCTGGAGCAGGGCAAATTCAAGTTTTGCTTTTTAGAAATTTCTGGAATTTTTTCCAAATATTTTCAATCTGCAGTTGGTTGAATCTTCAGATGAGAGACCCACGAATACAGAGCCAACTGTACATCCATAAAAGCATCAAACTAGACTAGATTTATTTAAAAATCTGTATCCTTTTGAGAAAAAAAAGTTAAGAAATCATTCTGACACACAGAAAGGCATAAATAATAATATCAACAACTGTGTATTCAATACCCATGTTACAAGTACAATTAAAGCTTCCTCAACTCCCAAAATATATTCCCCAACCTACATCATAGAGTTATCTCTATGATGGATTTAGTTTTTACCCTCACTAAGAATTTCTTTGTACTTAACTACATATGTATGTATCCTAAACCGTATATAGCATACTCTTTAGGGCTACTAAACTTTCTGTGACTCATAGCAGACTGGTAAATGCCTTGATGGCTTTCTGTTTCCCTCCCAACAGAATATTTGTTTGGAGATCCATCCAAAAGTGTATATTAACTCATGTTGACTCATTTTTTACTGATGTTTGTATTACTTTTGGTAGACACACTACAGTTTACCCACTCATTCTCCCATTGATAACATTTAATTTTTCCCGGTATTTGCTATAATTCACAATGCTGCCATGATTATTGTTGTACAAATCTCCTTAATCTGTAGGATATATGTTTAGGAATGCAATTGCTGAGACATAAACTATATACATCTCAAATCTACAGATAATAACAAACTACTCTCCAGCATGGTTAAAAGTATTTATATTTCCTCATCCACAAAAAGAAATTCTGTTGCTCCGTATCTTCACTCCCATCTGTTATTGTTGGACTATTTAGATTTTTCCCAGTCTGAGGACTGAGAAATGGTATCTCTTTGTGACTTTAATTTGCATTTTACTGATTTCTGGTGAGGCTGAGCATTTTTTCATGTGTTTATTGGCCATTTGTGTTTCCTCTTCTGTGAATTGTCTTTTCATATCTTTTTCTATTTTTCTACTTGGTGGTTTTCTTTTACTTCTTGGTTTGTAGTTTCAAAAATCTAATTTGAATACTAATCTTGGTTAATTTTTTTCATTCCAAATATCTTCTTCCAGACTGCCCCAGTCTTTTCATTTTTATTGTCTTTTGCTACCAGACATTTTTAGTTTTAGCAGTCAAATGTATTAATCATTTCCTTTGGCATTTTTGTTCTCACTCCAAAATTTTTTAAATATTCTACTTTCTTTTATTCCAGATGATTTTAAAGCTTCCCCCCCCTTTCTCTCTCTGTCTTTGACTTACCTACAATGCCAACCTTGCCATCTATAAAATTTCTAAATATATCAGAGTCAATTATTACCTCCATTAATTTTATTTTATTTTTTTATTGTCTCCATTAATTTTAAGTTCTTCATATATACTTATTTTCTTCAATATCTATTGGTAAAATATTATACTTTTCTCCACATAGTTTCTCCGATCTTATGATTGATTTATTCCTAGGCACTTTTTATTTTTTGTTGCTATTCTGAGTTGAATATTTTGAAGTTTGTATTTTCAAAATGTTTTTTCTGGAATGTAGTAACTTAAATTATTTTTTGTAGATTGTGTATCTAGCAAATCTGATACATACATAAACATGTGTCTATCACTAATTATATTCCATTTTAAAATTCCTAATATCGTTTATTTGTGCATTCTCTTTCTCTTTTTCTTTGAAAAAGATCTTCCAGACTTGACTATTTTACTAAACTTTTTAAAGAATCAGCTTTGAACTAGCTGGTGTTCTCTACTGTAACTTTTACTATTTTTTTAATTTCATACTTATTTTTATTATTATCTGTTTTTACCATCTTCAGGTCTATTTTGTTTCTTCCATAATTTCTTGGCTTGAATTTTTATGTCACTAAGTTTTAAGCTTTTCCTCATTCCTAATATCTACGTTCATGGAAATATGTTTTTCTAAGTATTACTACATTGAATATGCAATAATTTATTATCATTTAATCATAAGTATATTTATATATTTAATCATAAATATATCTATATAATGATGTTTTATTGGCAAATAGTTTAAGGGAATATGCCTTTCTTTTTTCTAGATATGTCTATTATATAAGCTTGTTGTGCTGTTCAAATCATCTTTATGAATTTTTATCTGCAGAGTCTATTAATTATTGAGAGATTTACATTAAAATTTCCCCCCCCAAAAAGAACTTTTCAATTGTTTCTTACAGTTCTAACAATTTTTGCTCATAAATATTTATGTGATAGCTGCATTCTAGTTAAGAATTTTTACATTTCTTAGTGAAGTTGGACCTTTTTCAATATGCAATAAGCCTTTTAAAACACATTTTTCTTTTTCGAACTTAAGCCAATTTCTTTGTACCAGTACAGTCACTCCAGTTTTCATTTGTATTTGCCTAGTTTATTATTCTCCTTTTTCTTTCAACCTTTTTCATCTTTTACTTTTAGATGTACGTTGAGCTCGTAGATGGACCTTATGTATTCAATGTAACAATCTCTCTCCCATAACTGACAAAGTTAATTCATTTATATTTATGGAGATTATTGATATTTTTGGATTTGTTTCTATTGTCATTAGAGCTAGCTTAGATTTTTTCTCCATTCTCCTTTATCTTTCCTGACATATTTTTTTGTTGATTGGGTTTTTTAATTTCATTTTCTTTATTATTGTGAAGTCTTGTTCCATCTTTTTCCTAGCCCACTGCTCCTTTAGACTTAGAAGATTTACCCACTTCATTTATAGCTCCTACAGACTCATCTTTGTGTGTGTGTGTGTGTGTGTGTGTGTACTCAGCTATGCATTTGACTTTATCATTATTATTTTATCTACCTTATTTAACTTCTCTTTTCTCATTGGGAAGGCTTTTCCCTCCTTACCAATCCATGATGTTAGCTGAAATGAAAATCTCCACCATGCATTCCCTTTCCTGTTAAAGTCCCCTTCAAATTGATCATTTTAATAATGAGGAAGGTAGCTTCCACCCAGGGATAGTGGAAATTTTTAATGATTATTAAAAGACAGAAGGGAGAACTCACTTTTTTCTTCTTTCTGACTGTCCATACTGATATCAATAATCAAAGTCTATGTGGAGGAGTAGTTCTCTAAAACATGTTCTACTCAACTTCTGCCAATAAATTTGGTTGCAATACCCTCTTGTAGACCCTGATTCTCTAAAGTCAATAAAGCCATGTTCTGTATTACTTTTAAAAGTTGCCCATCTCTCAATTATGTTAAGTTGAAAAAAAGATGGAATAATTATATGCATTTCTCTGAAAAATTATCTTTAGAAACTGTCATTAGGTTCTAGGGCATAGGTGGTATAATCTCCAATTCTCAACTGCTCACCATATGTCAGCCTCCCTATGGCCTTTCTAAGAGTTTGAAATCTATGCTTGGAGAGTTGATGATAGTGGCAGAGAGAGCTGACCACCAAAGTTTCATGTTCCCCTTCCATAGTATAGAATAAGTTCTTGGAAGTGGATGAGCAATAGGAAGCTACATTCCCAAGTCCTCTCTCCTTTGCGTGTAGGTCAGGTCATGCATCTATTTCTTGCCAGTAGAATCTGAGTAAAAGTGATATATATCTGCTTCTGGACTGAGGTAGTTAAGTATCAAGTGTGTGAAATTCTTCACTCTTTCTGCCTTGTAGAAGCTTGATGCTGCCAGGATTATCTTGAAATTATAAAATGGAAGGCTCACAAGACAGAATTCTGAGTTATTGCTTGGAGAGCCATCTAGCTCATTCTAGACTCTGACATGAGCAAAAAACCAACATTTCTATATTAATCCACTGAGATTTGGGAGTTATTTATAATATCTGTTACCTAACCTAGCTTATTCAGTGACACCCTCTTTCAGTAGGCACCTTGTACCTTAAACTTCCAAAATTCATTGACCTTGCTGGTCTCTTTCATAGTAAATATCTCCACACAGTAGGTATAAAAATGGGGATGTGGGCTTCCCTGGTGGCGCAATGGTTGAGAGTCCACCTGCCGATGCAGGGGACACGGGTTCGTGCCCCGGTCCGGGAAGATCCCACATGCCGTGGAGTGGCTGGGCCCGTGAGCCATGGCCGCTGGGCCTCCACGTCCGGAGCCTGTGCTTCGCAACCAGAGAGGCCACAACAGTGAGAGGCCCGCATACCGCAAAAAAAAAAAAAAAAAAAAGTGGAGATGTGCTTTCAAGGTAATGTGTTATATTTTATCTTTTTAAGTTTTATTCTTTTGATGAAATCCCCTTACACTAAACATTTAACTATGAACATACACTTTTTTGGAGAAAGCTATATTTGAAGTTAGAAGCATTTTGTTGCGTATCTGGACAGCAAGGAAAGTAAAAGTGTTATTTGCATTAAATTTGCTCTGAGTTATCAATAGAGTCAATTAAATTATTGTTCAAAGTGGTGGTAAGGACAGCCAATTTCATTA
Organism: Delphinapterus leucas; assembly: GCF_059928025.1. NCBI lineage: Eukaryota > Metazoa > Chordata > Mammalia > Artiodactyla > Monodontidae > Delphinapterus > Delphinapterus leucas. Next base: position 20,466,971 of record NC_143149.1, read on the forward strand.
TTTTAAGTGGTACTTAAAATGCTCCTAAGTCTTCACTCATTTATTATCTTAAGGCATTAGATGAAAAATGTGCTAGTTCCTCTTTTCTGAAAATGCTTAGAAAAGTAAGAGAAAGGTGTAAAATGAGCTTTCAAATATCCAGTCCAATAACTGTAATTTTACTTCTTAATAGCTAGATAAAAGTTAACTTCACCTTTAAATAAACACATGAAAATTTACTCAGTTGTCTAATTATACTCTAATTATTCTATTAGAATTTTAGATGAGTGCAAAAAACAATAAAGATTTTTTAAAAGAAAATAATGACTTAGTCCATTAGGCTACTGATAAAAGCCTTCAGCATCTAATATCCTAAAATAGAATGAGTAAGCTTTTCTCCAGGCCTGGACTAAGTAAGGGTGCAACTTACACCACATATCACTCAAAAGGAAACTGTTTACCTCTCTACCAAAGTCATGATTAGAAGCTGTATTTTCCTACCAAATTTGAGCTCTATTTTATAATACTGGGATACAATATCCATAGCATTTAATTCCATGATACTTTGTAAATGAATCTGCAAGAATGGAAAGTGTGCCATTTGCTTAGAAATCCTTATTTTAATAGCAAACAAATATACAGTTCAGTTAGCCTATTTCTATTCCAGATTGTTAACCCTGTTTAAGTGATGATTTGACTGTATTAACAAGAGTGTTACAATGCAAACACATACGTTTTCCAGATGGAGCATATACACCCCTAAAAACATGTTAAGATCATAGGTTTTTGCTATGATCAAACAAATATATTAGGGTATAAACTACAATAGTTACTACCGTTTATGAGGCAGCTGGTATGTGCCAAGAATTATGATAAGTGCTTTACATACATAATCTCATTGGATGTTCACAGCATCCTGCATTCCTATTTTACATAAACTGAGTCTCTAAAAGGATAAATATTCCAAAGCTGGTGCAACTTCCACAAAAACACACTGCCTAATTTCCCAACTATTTGATAAATTTCTATTATAAATTGCATGTTTTATATTTTATTTAAACAGAATTTAAGTACTTTTTGTGAATGTACTGATTCTATCCCAAATCGGTGGAAAAGAGAAAAGCCATTATTGTTATTGTTTCAGAAAATGACGGCTACAGTTTTCCAGGAGATTATATATTAAACTGCTGCAAGAAAAAAAATACAAATCTGCTTTTTAGCAGAAAGAATCCTAAGCAAGGAATCCCATCTGGTGTGACGGCCTCTGACACTGGCTACTGCCAATCCAATGTCAATTTCCTCTTCTTTCCCAGATCACAGTACCAATGGTGGAGATTTCTTAGTTTTAGGGACAGAAGCGGTTACTATTCAGGCCCCTAGGGAGGAAACTCGAGTACTGTATGCCAATTACAGTAACTTCTTTCCCCTTGGGAAGTGACTGGACCTCAAGTGTTCTGCATGGGGCTTCTAGAAAGCCTTTGCTTTCCTAATGTAGACATAATTTCTTGAGATGCAGCACTCATATTATGGATGTGGAAGGTGGAAAGAACAGCTTAAAACTGGTTGATAAAATTGTTTAATCTTTCTCAGATAAATAAATCAAAATGGAAATACCTTATTATCCTACATGTACAGATATCATACACCCATGGAGCTGGCTGTTCAGAAGATAAAATTAGAAAATAATACATAAATAATAGAGAGCTAAAGAACTTCAAAAGGCACATTCAATGTTTCAAACAAACAAAAAAAAAATCAGTAAAATTAAACGAGATTTTCCTGTGCCCAGGTTAGAATATTAGAATTAAAAGCAAAATTTTGCATTCACTCCTCTAGCTTGGGGTTTTCTAAATACGTCCCTCAGGGGCCTCAATAAGTGGAATTTAGGCTATTTTCACACATAACAGCTCCTTTCTGCTTGCTGACATACAAGCCAATGCAGATGTCATTTGTCCCCTCCCTCCCATAACCCAGCCTGGCCCCCCTCTACCTAGGGAAACCAGACTAGCATTAGGACTGGGGAGAATAACTAAACAATGAAGGGTAAAGAAGAAAGGAGAGTTTTAAGACTTAGGATATAGAAATCAGGGTAATGGAAACATACTTTCAACATGCAGATAACTCTTTAAATCCAATTTTTAAAAAATGTATCGTAAATCCTGTGGCTTAGTCCAGAAGGGGCAGAGAAGATCACTAAGATAATAGACTTTATTCCAACCTTTCGGCACAGAGCGCTTCTAACAACCCCAGCACCGTGCAGAGAGTGCTTTACGATGTTCTTTCTCATAAAGAAAAGCTAAAGACACAATAGCATGCTTATAATTCTAGAGCACTTTAGAATAATGATGTTGTGAAATGCAAATTGTCATCTCTCACTTCTCAGCACTCAGAGAAAAGGGTTTGATTTTCAATCATCAAAAAAATGTTTATTTTCAAATATAAAATGAGCTTATCCCAGGTGTATACATGACTGCAATCTCTTCTTGAGACACTGTCTTGATTATGAAGTGCTTCATCTCTTCCATCACACTATGTACCACATCAGAAGGTAGAAGGGCAGCTGCTAACCATGCAAAAAGGTTTTCTACTTCCAAGGGAAGAGAATTCTTTTACAAATTTAATTTTCTCTAACAGAAAACACAATATACCTGCAAAATGGAGTAAGATAACTTAGTTAACATCTAACTATACCTTGGCTGCTAATGGGTACAGTGTTCCTTAGCCAGTGTGAAATTCAGAAAACGCTGCTACCAGATTAAACCTCCCTAAAGCAGCAATAAGAAAATATATGTATCTAATCCATTTATATCAGGAGAAATGACCTGGGGCAGTAATCTTATTTTCTATTAAGGTAATCCGGAAAGTGGATGGAAACCAGTTAGACAGTAATTTAATAGAAGCACAACACACAACTCAGAAAATGAACAAAATTATTCCTTTACTGAAGAACAGTTAAATGGTATCTTAAGCTTGTATTTGATTTGAGAAAATGATTTCCAAAGCCAGGAATATAGTATTTTATGAACACTATGGAGAAGTATTTTCCAAGACAAATATAAAGGACATAGTTCCTCTTTAGTGACTATAAAAGAAAGCCATCATCTTAACTTCTGCATTTACAGTAAAAAAAATTTTTAAACTAAGTTTAAGAAATCTTTACTAAGAATCAAATATCTGTCCAACATCACAGTAACACAGTAGATCCCATGATAGAAAGTCTCCAAATAGACTTTTTGCATATTTACATTTTTAAGTTATTATATATTTACATTTAATCCTTGCTTATTAGAAAATAAATGTTGTCCTCATAAATCTGATGTCTAAAAAACAACTTACATATCTATTTATAAAAAGTCTCTGTGTGGTGTGTGTGAGCATGTGTGTTTAATGTCCAAAGGTCCTTCTAGATCTATTGTCTATGTAAAAACTGTTCTAAGCTGAAGTGGCATTTCTCTGTGCTCCTGCCCTGTTTCTCCATTCACAGCTCAGCCTGGGGAAGGACTGCCAGAAACAGCCACATGAACTGGGCAGTAAAGTTGACAAGAAAACTGATCAAGTTCTAGTTAGAGAAGAATGATCACATTGCTCTATTCGGATTTGCCCCCCAAAGCTCCTAATATTTCAACGTTGAGACGTTATTATGAGGCAAGTGAAATGTTCTTTATCTACATACATATTGTCTGCATTTGAAGACAACTTATTGTAAAATACCTTTTTTTTCTAAAGATGAGTTTTATTTATTTATTTGGTTGCACTGGGGTCTTAGTTGCGGCACGCGGGCTCCTTTGTTGCGGCATGCATGCGGAATCTATTTCCCTGACCCGGGATCAAACCTGGGCCCCCTACACTGGGAGCGTGAAGTCTTATCCACTGCGCCACCACGGAAGTCCCCATAAAATACCTTTTTAATAATGGCTTTTTCAAAGAAACAATATTAAATATCCACTTTTAAGCAATTAAAATAGTTTCCGTCTTAATAACTACATTTCATCTGTCTTAGTAAGTGAATGTCTTCTTCAGTATCAGAATGAAAGCCTGAGTATAAGCTGTCTGCAAATCCAGAGAATAAAGATGCTTCTGAATCTCGTCTTCTTCGGCAGTTATACCTGGTGGCAAAGTCACACCTTACTCGTGATAGGTTTTGCTCATGATCTTGACCCCTTTAGCATATCAATGGCATGAGGGCTTTTCTCAAATTTCCTGTGGCTTCACTCACGGCTTCTCCTTTTCCTTGACTGATTTGTGCATCTCTGGAAATGAAACAATCTCCACTGAAGCCAGCCACAGGCTTCCGCTGGAGAAGCGTTTACATTTGCTTGACAGCCCACAGGGTGCATAAGTTTGCACGTGCAACCTTTTCTGCTTCTCCCCAGATAACATTTTGATGGATTCTAATAGCACATTTGGCAATTTCTACTCTAAAGTTATCAAATTTTTCAGTTGCATAAGCATACATGCCTTTTCATCATACATGATTCAAATAACGCAAACATAACTCAGATTCCGTTCCTTGGTCGTCACCTAATAGTTGAACATATATTTTACCATAATCTATTATCTGTAGCAGTCAGACCACAACTGTTGCAATGATATTAGGCCTGAATAGTGATTTCAGGTCGACATTATAAATAATCCTGCACTGATATTTAATAATTTAGAGAAAGACGAGCATAGACTGTCAAACACTTTAAAAAACTATGTTATGGCTTTTTTTTCTTTTTGTTTAATGGTGAAACAACAGAAACTGTTTATTTTATTTTTTTGTCTGTGTTGGGTCTTCATTGCTGCGTGCAGGCTTTCTCTAGTTGCGGAGAGCGGGGGCTGCTCTTTGTTGTGGAGCACAGGCTCTTGTTGCAGAGCACGGGCTCTAGGTGCGTGGGCTTCAGTAGTTGTGGCTCTCGGGCTCAGTAGTTGTGGCTTGTGGGCTCTCGGCAGGTAGGCTTCAGTCGTTGCAGCATGCAGGCTCAGTAGTTGTGGCGCACGGGCTTAGTTGCTCCACGGCATGTGGGAGTCTCCCCGACCAGGGCTTGAACCCGTGTCCCCTGCATTGGCAGGTGGATTCTTAACCACTGCACCACCAGAGAAGCCCCAGAAACGGTTTTGGAGTTTGTGTTACTTATATCATACATCCATTACTTAAACTGATTTGTTTATTTATTTATCATTTGATAGTTTGTTCCAGTTTCTCAACAAGACGGCAAATCCCTAGAACGCAAGTGTATATTTATATCTGTACTTATCACCAGTATCTCCTACTGAAACTGGCAACATAGATTAGGAAATATAAAATTCTGTTCTAGAACAGTATGGAGGTTCCTTAAAAAACTAAAAATAGAACTACTGTACGACCCAGCAATCCCACTACTGGGCATATAACCAGAGAAAACCATAATTCAGAAAGAGTCATGTACCACAATGTTCATTGCAGCTCTATTTACAATAGCCAAGACATGGAAGCAACCTAAGTGTCCATCAACAGATGAGTGGATAAAGAAGATGTGGCACATATATACAATGGAATATTACTCAGCCATAAAAAGAAACAAAATTGAGTTATTTGTAGTGAGATGGATGGACCTAGAGTCTGTAAAACCGAGTGAAGTCAGTCAGAAAGAGAAAAACAAATACCTTATGCTAACACATGTATATGGAATCTAAAAAACACAAAAAAAATTGGTCATGCAGAACCTAGGGGCAAGACGGGAATAAAAACGCAGACCTACTAGAGAATGGACTTGAGGATACGGGGAGGGGGAAGGGTAAGATGCGACAAAGTGAGAGAGTGGCATGGACATATATACACTACCAAATGTAAAACAGATAGCTAGTGGGAAGCAGCTGCATAGCACAGGGAGATCAGCTCGGTTTGTGATCTCCTAGAGGGGTGGGATAGGGAGGATGGGAGGGAGGGAGACACAAGAGGGAAGAGATATGGGAACATATGTATATGTATAACTGATTCACTTTGTTATAAAGCAGAAACTAACACACCATTGTAAAGCAATTATACTCCAATAAAGATGTTAAAAAAAATTCTGTTCAAGAAATGGTCATTAAGGGATGTATACAGCCCAAAATTTATGAAGATTGAGGGATACAGCAATGGATAAAATGACTCTTTTTTCCTGAGGAGCTCTTTATCTGGTTTAGAGTTCTCAAATTTACAAATGAAGACCTCCTGTCCTCAACCCCAAAGAATAGTCTAGTAGCCAAATCAGGCAAGCATCACAGGAAATAACCACATGCAATGTAATAAAGGCTTCAAGAGTGGCACAAAGTTCAATTAGAGCAGAAAAAGCAATCTATTTTTCTTCCAGATGATAGCCAATTTTTTTTTCTTCTCAATGCTCTGTACTGATCTTAGTGGTCAATTACCATTTATATATTGAATATTGAATATAAGAAGAAGAAGAAGAATACAAACAAAAACAGCAATAAGAAGTTGGCAGAGCTTTCCTTCTATTATGTGTTCTTCATCAGCAAATTTATAAAGTAAAATCTCACAAGGTCAGCCAAATTTTTTAAGCGTATTTGTAATATGAATTTCTATCCACTAATGTTAACAAGCAACCTTGCTATGAGAGTTTGTTGTGGCTTGAAATATTAACTGATAATTATGCACACATACCACAGTTTTTATCTTTACTCCATCCTTTACATTTGTTTTCATTGTGTGCAATTTTAAAATGCAGAGCTTACATAATTTAAGCAACCCTACCGCTTGTTAAATATCAAAAACTTCCCTACCAATTGGTCATTAGCTACTGTATCAAGTGCCCTGAGTGCCCTTATACAGCTCAGCACTGACACTGGGACCCTGTCTCTGTAATCCAGCAAATCAGAGTAATGCCTAGCAAAGTAAGGAGCTTCAGGACCCTGCTTCAAGGATTACGGCCGACATTCATTCCATTTAGTTATTGCCCCAGGTAAGCCTGCTGTTAAATATTCTGAATATCTCCCCTTTAAATAAATGTGGTAAAATATAGATGGATGGTAGGTAGGTAGATAGATAGGTAAAGACATAGACAGACAGTTCATGCTAAAATCCTAAAAGAAATATCCAATAAAAAAATTTGTGGAAACAGTTTGTTTTAAAACAATCCGATCAGGACTCTGGTGTTGTTCATTCTCCGATTGGTTTACCAAGTTTACAGCCACCTCCAATACACAGCTGTATATATTTTAAACCAACTTAATAAAACATGTAAACATTCCAACCATTCTGAAACTACCCCAGTCCTATGCATTCTACATCCCCTGAGTTCTAACACACTTGCTCTCACATCACCTCCCATATCTTGATCGATGACCTGGCAGAACCTTTAAAAGATTCACAAATTGATAGAGGCCTTTCACAAAATGAGAGTTATGTGTTGCTTGCACCATTTTCCCTCACACTGTCTGGAAACAACCACTGAGGTTAACTAAAGGTAAAATTCAAAGGTTAAGTCTTGCTTTAAATGGAGGCAAAGTTACCTCTACTTGTGTGCTGTTTCACAAAACTGATACCTCATATTTGAGTCTTTAGCTTTTAATATAAATGTACAGATTTTGCTGAAATGAATATGGAAATACATTTTTATTGTGAAAGATGTAAATTAAGACATATAGTGAATTAGGGCTTCAAAAAAGCTTCACATATTTTAAGGTAGAAAAAAAAGGCCTATTAAGAGATTTTCAGAGTCTTCTGAGAGATTATTTGTGGAAATAAACCAGTTTTTATGCACAGAATATTTTCGCATAATAAAGGTAATTAAGCCAATTGAGTGGATATAAAAGGAGACCAAGAAAAAACTGTCCATAGGTTAAATTGTAGACCAAAATGCAGTCCAGCCTGGTAACAGAAGATGGATCATGATGAATGTTAAGGGGTTTTCAGGTTCCGAGATTTTAAGATACATTTGATAGCTATGCTGTCATAACTATCACAGTAACATAAGCCATTATTAGAATAGACTGATCTTTCATATATTCCATTAGATTCTATTGGTTAGAATATTCTATGAAACGGGGAAGAATAAGCAAAGCTTAACCATTCATTCATTTAAAAAATGTTTATTCAGTGCCGACTCTGCAAAGCCTTGTTCAGGATGCTAAGATACGTCAGTAAATCAAAGTCCCCTTTCTCTGGGAGTTTATATTCTATTTGGGTGAGACAACTAGTGAACAAAAACACATAAATAACTAAATGCTATGAAGAAACAAATAAGGTCAGGAGAACATGGTGAAGGTGTACTTACTGTTTCTATAGGTAGTCAAGGAGGATCCCACAGTTAAACTGACATTTGAACTGAAAATTAAAAACCGAGAACTCCATCTGGAGTAGAGTGTTCTGGGAGAGTAATCAGCGCATCCTAGTTCCTGAGGCAGAAGTGCCCTTGACACCTTTAAGGAGGGGCAGGAAGGCCTGGGTGCCCAGAGTTCAGGGACCAAGGGAGGTAATGCAAGAGAAGGGGCAGGCGTTAAGTGAGGTCAGGGTGCTGGGAGAGCAGCCAGGCCACTGCAGACCATCACTAAGAATTTTTATTATATCTTGAATTAGCCTGGAAGGTACTAAAGAATTTCAAGATCACTTATTAAAGTAGGACCTTAGGGTCTGCCTGCCGATGCAGGGGACACGGGTTCGTGCCCCGGTCCGAGAGGATCCCGCATGCCGCGGAGCGGCTGGGCCTGTGAGCCATGGCCGCTGAGCCTGCGCGTCCGGAGCCTGTGCTCCGCGGCGGGAGAGGCCACAGCAGTGAGAGGCCGGCGTACCGCAAAAAAAAAAAGAAAATAAAGTAGGACCTTACTGGAGGAGCAGGAGAATGACACGATCTAACACGTTTTAAAAGGATCAGCCAGGCTGTTGTATGGAGAACAGGCTGTGGGACTGAGGTGCAGCAAAGGGCAAGCTAGCTGGAAAGGTGAGCTCCTGGTCTGCTCTGCCAGGGTAGGAGAGGTCAAAGTGGTGAGAGCTGTTGGATTCCAGATATATACTTAAAAGAAACAGACAGAATTGGATAGAGAACGTGTCGAAACAGTCTAGAAGAACTACACAGAAGGGAAAAAGTACTTCCAGAAAATGCATCTCTCAGATAATCAAACAAAGCTCTCTGTTTGTAATACAGAAATTGGATGTATGAGTCTATACACAATTATGGTGAAAATACTATGCCTAAATAACCATCAGCTATAGAGACGTCTAATGGTTAATACTGTCCTGAGCTGAACAAGGAGGCTTCCAAAATAGGGAGCCTCCACTCCCCTCCCCTCACTGAAATTTTCACTGCAGACCATGTATATCCATCCACAAGTGTTGTTTCAGAGGGCTTCCCGGTATCATTAGGTGAGACGCTATACTGCTTGGAGTTAAGCCTTTTAGCGCTTTTCATCCCAATAGGGGAAAAAATGAGAAGAAACGAATACACAGTGGAAAAACTTCAAAGAAAGGAAAGATCAATCTTATTTTCATGTAATCCTTGTTTCAAAATATTCTTCATACCATAAATTTCAGTGAAATATATGTCAGTTCCTCCACTGATGCCTGAATACACCCACAGCAGATTGTACTTAGAAATCTAGGGTCAACAAATGGAGAATGGTTTCATTGTCTGCGATAGCATTCCCTGATTGGAAACAGTCCCTTGGGAATTCATTGCTGAAGACAAGTCCCACCCCTTCAAACTGCGGCCACCCTCACTCAGGATCATCCCACAAGACATTGCCGGGTAATCCATTTGTCCTACCCAGCTTCAGACAGACCAAGTCAGGTGATTAACCAGGTAAAATCCTTACTTCTCCTTTTATATTTAATATCATATATAACAATATATGTGCATTATTATGTGAGCACTTTGCATCTTAAAGTGTTTCTGAAAACACAGTCATAATAGTTTGTTCATGAAATGAAATTTTATAAGCAGAGAAAAATGCCTAAGATTAAATATACCTAAAAAAATTTTGAGATGCTTGCTTAGTGTCACTTTCTGGCATTGACTGAAATTGCATTCATTTAAAAATGTGAAATGCTTTCTCGTGGATGTATGAATTTTTAACAGTAAGTGATAATTGCAGCGCACTGTCGTATAATTGTTTGGAAAGATGACTTCCTCTACAAGGTTCAAAGTGAAAACCTTTGTTTCTTTTAAAGCAGATGGTACTATTTGGGATTGACATTTTCATTTTTGTTTTTGTCTCCATTACTTTATTGAATAATTTCAGTACAGACACAAGATTATCACTGTATTTTGAAATAATGTTCATGTATGTTTATTTTGACTAGAAAAAAATAATTTTATACTGTTCTTTTTATCATGAACTTTTTCATTGAATTTGATCAAGATCTGTTAAATAAATCATTTACCTCTTCTGACAAATAACTAATGTACCAAATATACCCAAGCAATCCCAGAGAAACATATTGCCAAGGTGTTATTGTCTAAAGGCATAGCTTTTTTTTTTTAATTCAGAGCTGCTTAATCAACAATGTTACTAATGAGATGATTGGTTGCCTTGAGGTTGACAGTTAATTGAATGAACAGACAGCCTGTTTTCCCTTACAGCAACCTATAATGCTAATGGATAAGCTAATTTTTTCTTCCCTAAAGTAATTGCACAGTCTCTTTAATTTAAAATCACTTGCATTTACTCGGTTGTTTTCTAACAGGGAAAAGGTCCTGAACATTTAGACTGGGGAGATTTAAATTGTCAATATGATGTACAGTGTAGGACCTTTCAGCATAAGTAATTAAAATCTACCATGCAACTTTGTTTAGGTTATGTTGAATACACTGTCCATTATAATTTGCAAGAAAGGTAATATTACTACAAATTAATCTTATAAAATCCTAATTATGATCTTGTTACTTCTTTGTTGATTTAATAATTTCTCTTCTGTTAAAGAAGAAAGCTACTGATCCTCATCAAACTCTGTCTAGATCAGTGAATTGTATATATTAATTTATGTTTTAATATTGCCAAGACTCATAAGCCAATGAATGATGTTCGAAACGTTACATAGAGATAGGTGACGGTGAAAGTCAGAATCCTCGTGAGAAAAACCAAGTTCACATTTCCAACAGCATCTCTAATGCACAAGAATAAATTACTGCATGTTAAGTTAATCTGCAAGTTTTCAGTATGTCTTATTACAGACAGTTTGCAGAGCAAGAAAGTGTTTTGAATTTTATTAAACAAAATTGCTCATTCTTTGAACAGTTTAATTTATTCATTATCTTTAATTATCTTAAAATTTAGCATGTTCACTTTATACTAATAGTTGTGTTATCTAGGGTATTGCCACCTAAAAACCTTAAGAAATTTTAGTTTCTGATTTTTTTTTTTTTTTTTTTGTGGTACGCGGGCCTCTCACTGTTGTGGCCTCTCACTGTTGTGGCCTCTCCCACTGCGGAGCACAGGCTCCGGACGCGCAGGCTCAGCGGCCATGGCTCACCGGCCCAGCCGCTTCACAGTATGTGGGATCTTCCCGGACTCGGGCACGAAATCGCGTACCCTGCATCGGCAGGCGGACTCTCAACCACTGCGCCACCAGGGAAGCCCAATTTCTGATATTTTAAAATAAATCTTCAACCTAGCAAAATGACCTATCTCTTAAAATTCAGTTACATTATCAGTACATGTAGAAATGGTCTGATGACAGATAAAAAATTACATTAGCTACAGGTGTTTTCATCTAAACAAATTTTAAAAATAAGGGGGAGAATACAAAGTTCTTCCCTTGAAATCTTCATAGAATTGGAAAGTTTATAGCCAAAATTTGGGGAAATAGTAGGAATTTGTAAAAGTTTATTTTATTTTGGTTTAGTTTACTTTGTTCAATAGCCTGGAAATGCCTTTATTTGGGGCTAACTTAAAAAAAAAATCTATGAAGAATTTTAAACATATACAAAAACAGAGCAGGGTAATGAACTTCTAGGTACCTAGGACCGAGCATTAACAGTTAACACATATGCCCATTCTTGTTTCATACATAGTCCCTTCAATCTGTCCTAGTTCCCATGTTATGTTGAAGTAATTCCTAGACAGAATGTCATTTCATATGCAGACATTTCAGTAGGCTTCTCTCAAAAAATAAGCTCCCTTCTTTAAACACTACAATACCATGATCACAGTTTAAAAATAAACATCCTTAATATCACCAAATACATAATAATATATAAATATCCTGTAGTCTCCTAAATGTCTTTTTTTAAAAAACATTAAAAACAATCAGGACCCAAATAAAGCTCATACATGACAATTGATTGATTGGGGGGGGAGGGGTGTTAATCTGCAAATTCTCCCGTCTTGTCTTTTCCTTGCACTTCATTGAAAAAAACCTGAATTTTTGTCTTATGGAATTTCCCAGTCTAGATCTTGCTGATTGTAGTACCATGGTGTAGTTTAACAGATTTCTCTGCTTTCCATATTTTTTCTAAGTTGGTATTTGGGTCTAGAGAATTGCTCAGATTCAGGTTCTATTTTTTGGCCAGAAATTACAGTTGACCTGGTGACCTTCCATCAAGAGGCACTTAACTTGTTGTTGTTTTCCTTTTTGTGATGTCAGTAATCACTGGTGCTCAATGTCATATTATTTTAACTTGAAACGTAAAAACAGAGTTAATCTGAAAAATAGTGCACACGTTGAAAATACTTATGGAAAAACAACCCAAAATGAAATAGGAATTTTACTTCCGGGATACTTAGCTAGCAAAATCACCAAGGCAGCTTTTTTTGTTGTACATAATGCAGTTTCTAGAACTTGAAATTATATGTAGTAAAAATGAAATGTCTCAGATGTCTTAGAAAATACACATTCAATTCGTTCCTCTATTTCCTTTACTCTATTTTCTTGTTTCTTTGTCCTATTAACTCTAGCTCTTCACTGGACACTTAGCCAAGTTATCCCAGTTGCCATCTCATATACCAGCTTCATAGTGTTAGCCTGATTATTCTAACAAGTACTTCCCTACAAATTAACTTGATTATAGCCATGATGATTCCAGGAATCAAAAAGAGGGCCTATAGCTTGAAAAGTAACATTTGTCCCATTTCTAGCAATCTGAGAAATATGGCTCCCAGGCTAAAATGCCAGCATTTCTTTCAAAGTTCTATTATTCATGGAATCAAATGGACAGAGTATTTTAAATGATAGTCTTCTCAGACAGGAACTTATTCTTTGAAGCATAAGATAGCATCTGCTATCGGAAGATGGGAATTTGAGCTCAAGAGCTGGTCAGAAACCTGATTACTGGAGCTAAAATATGAGAGACCAGACCTAGTGCAAGGCTAGCTTATTGGTGGATGGTTTTGTTGTACTAGAACTGCTTGAGGCTGCCACACCTAGAATAACATAAACGGGACAAGAGTATGACTTTAGGAGGAGTTCACATGGCTTTATTTTGAGAGACTGGATGAAGATAAAAACCCATTTTTGAAAATGTATGAGACCCAAAACAAATTAATATCCATTTGTTAGAAAGTACTGAACAAGCAAAGAATGAAACACAACCTAAATTGGGAAAATACCCATGATGATTTTATAAAATGGGTATTACATATAAAATGTGAATATTTCATTTGGAGTAATTAAATGATTTTACACTGTAAATAGGCAAATATACACAAATAAAGGCCATGGAGTTGATGCTTATAACTATATATGTGCACAATATGAAAATAAAGTTAATGAAAAGGAACTTCTTTTTGGATGCTGTTTATGGCAATTCCATTATTTTATATTAAAACAAGTTTAAATAAAAAAGAACCTTTTAATGGCCTAAGATTTTGAAAGGCATAAAAATGAAATCTCTATTAGGAATAAAAGTAATCATGTCCAAGAACGCTATGGTATATTTTTATATTGCCACTTTTCCTTCATTTTAACTATGTCTGTACTACTTTCTGATTTGAGTGAAGATGATTGCTTGAGGGTTGTGCTAGTAATTGACAGAAAATGCAAAATTTCTTTGACGTTGAGTTATTTTTAAATTTCCTTGGACACTCCAGTTGTAGCTAATTTTCTGGGGTTCCGATAACATGAGGAACTGTACATATCTTTGAATGGGAACGTTGACTACTGAGCCTCATTGGGACATTTTAATTACTTTAGGTCTTCATTTCCCCTAGGAATTCTTTAATTCATTTCTTCTTACTAGGTTTCAGTCATTGACTTCTGTATAACCCATGCCTTAAGAGAGTTTATAAGTTAAACGAAAGATTATCCGAGACATAGGTATGTCTCCTCACAGTCCACTGACTTAAATACAAATCCATTAAAAAATAATTGAGAATTATATAACGTGGGGCCCCATATAGTCTGAACCTTTGGCACAACTCCTAGGAGGAGAAAAGCATGTTTTCTACTGATTTCTCACATTTAAAGTTCTTGAGATACTGCCATCTGTGTCAGTTTCTCCAAATAATAAAACCAGGTAGTGCCTCTGATTCAGGCGGCTCAGTGGAGAACGGTGAACAAGATGAGGATGTTAAACTTGAATCAGACTGTCCGATATGCTCATATGTCTGACACACTTACTCGGTTTGAGATTTGCTTTCCTTTCTCAACTGTATGTTTTACTTATTATATAAGATTTTTAGAATGCTTTTTCTTTCTTCAGAATTGTCCTGGCTAATTAAGGACTTTGCATTTCCCAATTTACAAGCACCTTGTCAATTTCTACCAAAAGAGAGAGATTTTTATTTGGATTAAATTTATATATAAATTTGTCTAGAACTGACATTTCGAGTCTTCTAATCCATGTATTTGGTATGCGTGTCTATTTATTTAGGTATTTGTTAGTGTCTCTTAATAACGTTTTCTAATTTTCTGGCAGAATGAGTCTCCAGGTTTTGTAGTATATTCCTAGATACTTACGTTCTTGGTTAATCTTTTATTCCTGCCTTCTTTATCAGTATTTGGTTATAAAATCATAAAAGAAAGTAAGACACTCTCCATCATTTTGTCATCCGAAATATCTTGACTAATATAAAAATGTTAGAAAAAACCACCTGAACCTACTTTCTATTTTAGTGATAAATAATTAACAAATTTTTTCCTATAGATCTTGATTGGTACAAGTTTTCTTGTTCTGTTCCAATCACTTTTAGTTATTTATATTGTTCTATGACATTACCCATTTTATTGAATGTGCAAAATCAGTGACATGAGATTAACATAATGATCTTTATAATTCTTTAATCGCCCCTACTGTTGTGAATATATCCACTTTGTAATTTCTAATGGCAGGTATTTTTCTTTTCTTTCTTTTTGTCTTAACCACACATGAGGGGTAGTTTTTATCATTGATCTTTCTATAGAAGCAGACTTTTTCAATCAGTATACTTGTTTGTTTTCCATTTCACAGTTTTCAGGGTTCATTTGTGTTAATTTTCTTCTGCTACTTCCTTTTGCCCTATTTTTTGGTACTTAAGTTAAATGTTTAATTTGATTTATTTTCAATTATATTTCAGTTACAGAAGCAATGAAGGTGATAATTTTTCTCAGAGTGTAACCATAGACATAGATCACTTTTACATTTATATTCTATAATGAATCTCTTATTTTCCTATTTAAAATAATGAAATATTAGTTTTGCAATGGTAACATTCCAAATGGCAAAAACATTTCCTAATTGTTTTTCAAAATTTTAGCTCATTCGTGGAATGAGGCAACATTGATATAACAATCTGCACTAGGGAACTGACTTTGGGCTGATTTGTCATATTCTAAGGCCATTGTGCAAACTGACTTATCTAATACTGATTATTAAAGCAAAGTAACAAACATAATAATGCAATGGTAACAAATTTTACATTGAGTCATTTAAAGAAAAATCCAGTGCATGCAAATGCAAATGTGTTAATATCTGCTTGTAAATTGAAATAAAAGAAAGGTAACTACTTTGGGGAAATTTTATCATATTTTCAGGTTCATAAAAGAGAGAATACTAAAATAGCAGATTAGTTCTAAAAGGGAGCTTCGGAAGCATTTGGCACTCACTCCTATATTTTATTTAGCCAAGAAACTCTTTCTTCAAAGAAAATATTTGTTGGGTATGTAAATAATAAAAGTGACCAAAGCAGAACCCCTCTGAGTGGGCTCAGCAGAGATGAAGAGGGACTTGCTTGTCCCATTTCTCCTCAGCCTGCTCAACGGAGGGCAGCCCCTGAAAGGGCTCTGGTCAGCAGCATGCACCAAACACTACTCTTATGTATTTTTTTAAAAATGACATGAGTGGAAAAATAGTGAAATTTTAGTAGGATTTTATTTTCCTTGTTGTACCTCTCTGAATTCTTTTTTATCTGACATTTTAATCATTCTAATTATACTTAGAAATCTGAACTGTCAATTCAAATATGTTAGAAGATAAGCTTCTCTATCAGATGAGAAAATTGAAGCCTAAAGGGGTTTATTTAGACAATGGGCAGAACATTACTAGTGCCAGAGTAAAATTAGTAATCAGACTCGTGATACCTCTTTTTTTTTCCTATATAAATTTCCTTAACTCCCAATAATTTATTCAAGTCTACATTCCTCACAAAGGTGGCTAAATTTAGTTGTCTGGTGGCTCTCTTATTCTATATATGATGTAATTTCAAATCTTGCATATAGCAATTCAAGTTAAAAATAGATCAGAATGCGTCTACAAGTTTGTTTTTTTAACTTAGTCATTCTATGCAGTTATGAAAGGTATTTTCAGTGGGGACCTGCAAGAGAGCAAGATGTTGACTTTGAATAAGAATATCTTCACTAAATATATATTTGTATATACACACACACACATTTCGTATATCATAATATCATTTGTTATAGCCTGGTCAATGCATACTGCAATTCCATTCAAGCTTTTAACCTCCATCTCACACACACACACACACACACACACACACACACACACACACTATGATCTTTATCCTAGTGTAGATATATAAAATAAGAGTTGCTTATTTTAACTAAAAAGAGCAAAATATCTAAATTTATCAATATGCTGAGAAGGATAGCCCAGTAAATGGGATGGTGTTTCAGGCAAATTTTTTACTAGTTTTAACATGGTATTAAAACTCATTCAAGTGGCCAAAATTAACAGTCTCAACAAAGACTGGATGATTAATTGGCGTAAGAAACGGGAGAAGCAAAGCAGATGGCCCAGTCACTTTTTATGTCATTCCTCTAGTTTGAAAATTGTCCAATGTCAGCTATAATAAAATCTTGAGATATAAGCTGGAAATGCATCCATCTTTCATCGGAATTTTTTTCCAAATCAAATGTGGATAATCTGCTTCAGAATGTTAAAATAATATCAATAAATGTGATAAGAACTTTTGGCTCCAATAGTGGAAGTGTAATAGTTTTGATATATGGCCAATGAAAGTTCAAGTGGGCATAGTCAGATGAAATATCTAAATTTTCCTTGTCCTTTCTGGACATTTTGTGAGGAACAAAATGGCACCACTGTTTTAATCTCTCCTTCAAAAAACTGAACTTTGAAGAATAAGAGAGTGTATTTATATCATTTAGAGTTCAGAGTTGTAAAAGCATTGTTCTGATCTGCACCCCGCCCCTACGCTGGATGCACAGGTATTTAACACAATAGAACAATTATGATTCTAAAATAATTCCCTCTCTCAGGATTTGCATTAAGAAGATATTGGCTATGACAAGTGATTGATAAGAAAGCATTCCTGAGCTTTAGCTTCTTAGCACAACTGTGGTTTGTGTGAAGTGTTACATGTGATTATTTTTAGTTCCATGAAGCCAGGGTTTTGGAAGGAACCTGAAGGTTCCTAGGAAAATTTATAAAGGAAGTAAAACTTTCACTGGAAAGACTTCCACATGTATCCCAACAAGCAACCCTGTTCTCTTTCTGCCTCCTTCCTCAGCTCACATGCTCTCATTCAAAACACAAGTGCCCCTGAAAACCCCAGTGCAGCTCTTCTGTGAACTTCCTAAGCAGTTCAAGCGTTAGCTTTACCACGAAGACATCAAGTACATTTAAAGAAAGTCCTCTAGAAATCTGATTATCAAAATATGTGAGCAGGGCTGGGAAATTGCCACAGAGCCTCTGTGGCCGAACCTGAAATAAGAGACGCTTGAGGCTGAAGGCTGTTCCTTCAGGGTGTTGTGAGCCACAAGGCTGGGGGCTCTGCCAAAAAAGGCCACCCTTCTTTCTCTCTCTCTTTTTTTTTTTTGGCCACGCTGTGCAGCACATGGGATCTTAGATTCCCGACCAGGGATGGAACCCGGGCCCCTGCGTCCCGGGCCCCTGCGTCGGGAGTGCGGAGTCTTACCCGCTGGACCGCCAGGCAAGTCCCAGGAAGGCCTTCTGTCCTCAAACTGTCTTCTATCTCACCATCCTGCTACTTCCAGAGGACAAAGGAATAATGAAATCAAAGGCCACATGTGAGAGGCTCCTAATGTTTTGTACTGAAGAAGCCACATGTAAACGACTATAAGGTGTGATACTATTGGAATTAATGTATTCATGACTTTAACTCTCTCCACATGACTTCAATCATTTTCATCTCAAAAAACATATCGAAGTGAACCATTTGGTATAGGTATACTAAAAATGATTTAATTCAGGGAACTGTTAAGCTCATCACATATACTTCTAGAAGACATATGTATATACATGTAAGGATTGCTCTATAAAAAGAAGACTTCTTAATATCTTATTTTTCTTAGATCATTCTTGAGTGACATATTTAGAAACAAAAACTCCAATACTATAACGTGCAATGATCACAGATTTCCCACAAGATTTACTGAAACCATTTTACTTAGGTTGATTTAACATTTGTGCGTCTACAGGGGGAAAAATGTGCCGTTCTATTTAAAGATCTTTTTAAGGATATTAGTGTAAAAAACCAGAGGCAACTCTTGGCACTGTGTTAATGATACATATTTTCACAATTAGTAATCTTTCTCTACTTGAGAGTATGTTTATGTTTAAATATGTATCTCTAGTAGTTACCAGCGTATCTTTCACCCAGATTTCTTTAACTCAACCAGAGTCGTAGCTGTTCAACGAATTTGGTGTATGCTTCTTACTTCTTTTCCTTAATTGCTTCTTCGATAATTGTAAAATGTCTTTGAAGGCTTCAAGATTAAAAATAAATTTTAATATTCATTCGATATTCATTTCATTTTGATGAAATTCTCTTTGACAAAATTCCAAACACACAAATGACTTTTGAGTACTGAAAGATATGTTATTTCTCTTTACCTAATTATTCTTTTCATTATTGCAAGATGCCGTATTAGCTGATGTTGGTTTGATAGTTAGCATACGTTCATGAAAATGAATACATTTATCATAGAACAGTCAGGAGAGTCGTCACCTGACATCTAGAATACTACCTTCATTCAAAAGGAACATGCTTGTGATTTTTATTAGCCGAAATATTTGAAAGTAACTAAATGTGCCTTTGATTTGGGAAGAGGGACAGGAAGCATCTCCATCCTTTCTTTCTCAGTGATCTTACTTCTTGTGACTGTGTAAAACAATCATGAATACAATTTCACAAATGACCTTTATCCATTCCAGTCAGATTCTCTAGATGTCTGAAGAGAAAAATGGTGCCTGTGATTCAGACTCTCTCTCTTTTTTTTCTCAGCAAATAAAGATATCTATACAGAAATCTATAGAAACTCACAATAAAATAGAAATCAAAGATTGAGAGTCAATCAATTGTCAAATCTGAGAGGAGCTTCCACAGTCTATAAGACTGATTGAACGAGAAGGGGAAATAAATTGACTTAAACATTCTTTGCATGAAATTTTAAAATAAAATAAAAACAACCCACTCTTAACTTGCTTGCAAACCTTCTGCAACAATCTCCACGTTGCAAGTGTATGTCTTGAAGGTAGTAAGAATATTGTTTTGTTTTGAAAAGACATCAACATGAGACGTACAGAGATTGGCTGTAGGAGAAAAGGAAAGGTATCTGCACAATTAAAACAAGGCCTGCCGACACCAAGGAGTAGAGAAACTTGAAGAACTGATGTAAAAAGCATAGATTTGTGAAATGCAAGTAGACGAAGGTAACTTGGGGAAATTTGGCACAATGTTAGTATAGATAGTAGTGATAGAGCAGGGAATTAGTTTGTTCCTAAAAAATAAATCAAAATAACTTCCATAGAATCAACAGTTACAGAAAACTGCTCTAGACTCAATACAGAGCTAAGTAGGCCACACGGAAAGGTCTTACACTATCCCAGGCAAAGTCATTACGAGAACTATACTTCAGAAGATCAGGAAGTTTTTTGTTTAAATCAGGAAGTCTTATATTTGGATTTAATGTTTATTTTACGCAGGTTTTAACATTATCATGTGGTGAGAAGATCTTTACGTGAACATTTTCTCTCAATTTCTTGGTCTGTGTTTTGTCACAATATTACAGTTTCACCCTGGTGTACAGCAGGGTACTCGTTATGAGCACAACCACAAGAATGAAGGTCTTTGCTCACACTGCAGCCTTCCCTCAAGAATGTGCACAACTGATTTCCCAATTTTTACTGTATCATTTCTGGATGTGACTAAAATCAACGTCTTCTTTTAAAAAACGTTGTCAAGTCAGGCTAGTTGCACAGGAACCCACTCTAAGGTACCAATTCTGTATCAGTCAGCAGGTGCTCCATTAGACTCTAACAATAATGACCCCATAAAGTAAGAGACTTAAAACAACAAAGGTTTGTTTCTCAGTCGAAGCTCCTGGCTGTTGCTCTTTCATGCTGGACCACGTCCGGCATCCAGGCTGACAGGGCAGCCACTCTCTAGAACTGGCAGGTTGGTGAACAGTGAATCAACACTTAAAGTTTCCATCCGGAAGTGACATGCATCACCTCCACTCAACATCTCACTGATCACTGCAGCTCAGGTGATCACACTTAGTTTCAGGGGAGCAAAGAATTGCAATCCTATATGGACCCAGAAGGAGAACTGGTAATATCTGATGAACAGAACTCATGGCTGCCACATGTTCCTAGTTGAATTGAGGCAGTTAAATTCTCTAATGCTCCTAAAGTTGGTGTGATGATTAAAAAAAAAGCAAAACCCTCAGGGATCGAGGCATTTGGAATTAGGGATGCCAGATTCCCTCTCCAAAACACCTCCTCTTGGCCTGTTGCTAACAAAATTGATGACGGCGCTTATAAAAAATCACATCCAACTGGGACACAGATTTGGTGAGGTGTGCTGGGGAATATTGCAGTGCAAATTCAGAAAATATGTGAACAGCCGTGCTACCTTAGACCATAATACTTTATACCTACACTGAAGCTAAATCCCTTAAAAAGAAATGAAAGAGAAATAGCACTCAGGCTTGGAATATTTGGGGGAAAGAAAGGGAGGAGGACGTAAGGGTGTGACCCTGTTTAAAGAGCATGACTCAATAAGATTTCTGGGATCAATTACAAAGCAACAGATTCAAACAGAATAGTTGGGAAGCTAACATGACCAAACCTGGTTAACAGAGATTAATCATTGCTTAGCCACTAAAATAAAATAAGGCTCACAAATGTGTACCAAAATGAATCTTTTGGCTCAGGCAGTAGGGTCTTCTGCTGAGCACTGCTATGAATGCTCTTCTTAGGGGTAGGACTCAGGATCTGAATGAGGGAAATTCTCCCAGTGGGAAGAAACTTAGCAGCAAGATTGACTACCCAAGATTCACACCATAGTTTCAAGAAATGTCTGCTCAGTTACCAAACTGCATTCCAGATGAAACAGAGAACAAGGCTTTTCTTTTTTTTTAAGACTTCATAAAAACTGAGAGAGATGTATTTGCCAATGTTTAGTAGATTTGGGATGGACAAGAACACTTAAAGAAAAAAAAAAGCAATGCATTATCTAGTACATTAAGAAATCAATCGATTTGGCTACAAAAAAATAGAGATATCAAAAGATAAATGAAACAAAAGACAAATGGGGTGTGTGGAATTTAAGCATTGTATTATATATAACAGAGTCTGTGTCTTTGATGTATGGAAAAATTTTACAGTTCAATGAAAAGTCACAAATATCCCAATAGAAAAAATAGGAGGAGGAGGCAGAAGAGTTGAATTTAAAATTTCTAAAGTCATTTCAAAAGTCAATAAATACAAGACCTTTTGCCTGGACACAGCTATTCTTTTTCATTCTACTTGCTTGATCCCCTTGCTCTGTTTGGTTTCTGACTGTTGGATTGCCCACAGACCTCATCCTTCTTGGCCTGTTTCTTTATCAACAGGTGCTCCCTAGGTGACCTCACCCAATTCTAAGCCTTTATAGCCCATATGCCAATGAATCAATATCTGATCTCTACCCACCAACTCCAGTTATTTATATCCAACTGCTGATTTTAAATCCCCACAATAATATCCAAAGGGTACATTCACTAAACTTAACAAGGTCAGACAGAACCCTGGGTTTCTCTCCCCATTCCGTAAATCTAATCTTCCCTTAGTTGTCTTCATGTTAGTGTATTTCACCACCATCCATCTCACTTGTCCAAGTCAAAATTTATTTATCACCAAGAATCTACTCTCTCCTTATATCTGTGAGAAAAAAAAATAGAACACTTTATATAGAACTGGGCAGAAAGGACACAAAGAACAATCCACAAGATAAGAAACATGCAAGTAGCTAATCAACATGAAAAAAATCCTCAAGGTCACTAAAATAAGATAAATGCAAATTAAAAATGATTCTCCATGATCCAATAGCTGAGCTTCTGCAGAGCACAAAATCAGCTCAACAGAAGTCAATAAGCACCTGAATGTGGCTTTCAGAGGGCACATGGCGTCTACCCAACAAAGTGCCTATCTCAAAGCTGTGGGGAAGGCCTGCTAAAATTTCCCCAGGAGAAATGGAGAGTCATTGCCCTTGACTGTTGTAACAGTAAATGTTGTTCCTTTAGAGATTCCCATTCTTACAAAGATTTGGTTTTGCTTTTTTGTTTTTCCATTAGCTTTTTCTGTAATTATACGAAATGCAAAAATCTCCATTTGTTGTAACTTTGAAGAAGCATGCATAAGCATGTCTGAGCTAAGAACAGTTAAGTTTCGTAAACTAACAACAGCCTGTTGTTTAGACAGATGAAGGATAGTGTAATGAGGAATATGGATCATGTGGTTAAAATACAAAGAAAAACTTGGCAAGGACAGGCTTTGGTATTTGACTTCTCACTGTGCACTAGCAACTCATAATTGTTATCAGATTCTGTTTTATGTTGAGTGGATACGGTCCAGAACTGTGAAAAATATCTTCTCTTATAGGAATGTGAGGGCAATATGACTCCGTCTGTCACCTGGTCAACTGCCCTGGGGTGATCTAGCTTGTTAGCCAGGGGACCCTCTTCTTTCTCACTTATCTCAAAACTATGTGCTTGGTCACAGAATAAAAGAGTTTCCCTAAATGTGGAGCAAAAGAGTAGCCATGACCTCTCCCAGCCCCCACACTTCTCCTAGTCTAATAAATATCACTTAACCATGAATCCCATGTCTGCCTCTTTAGTCTTT
Source organism: Delphinapterus leucas (assembly GCF_059928025.1). Taxonomy (NCBI): domain Eukaryota; kingdom Metazoa; phylum Chordata; class Mammalia; order Artiodactyla; family Monodontidae; genus Delphinapterus; species Delphinapterus leucas. The sequence continues at coordinate 20,490,430 of NC_143149.1, forward strand.
GTGAAAACAGCTGCTGAGATAGTAAAGTAGCCATAATTTCTGAATCATTTTATATTGAGCCAAAAGTTCAAGGTAAATGGTACCAAGATTTTTATTTGAACTTTTGTTTAATACTCTTTCTGTCATTTTTATGGAATACACTTTAATGTTATTGCTTTATTATCCGGTAAAATTGGGGGTTTTAAATATGCTATACCCGCAGGCTGTATTTTTCCTTAGTGGGGTGAATTTATATTTAATGATCTTACGTTGGATGAACATGGTGATTATAATTTTCTACTGCCTCCAAAATTTTTATCTTTGTTCTCCTTCCTGGCTCTTAACTGCTGTGGAGTAAATATATTCACCTAGTTGTCATACACCAAACTCAAAATAATGATTTTCCTCCTCATTCTGCCAAACCTCTCTTTCCTGGATTCTCTCTCTCAGGTAATCCACACTGTAGCTTAAGGTAAATATCATGCTTGATACCATAGTCTCTCTTTTAATCAATTTGTCACCAAGGTTTATCCATTTTATTATCTCCAATCTTTTTTTCCATTTTTAATGTTTGCTCTGCCATTACCTAGTTTCAGACCCTCAAACCTCATCAGTTGGGTTAGGACAATGGAATCTTCACAAAATGTGCTTGTAATTGGAAGAACTGGAATTTGAACCAAAGACTTTTAAAACCTAGGCTTTAATACCTATTGAAAAGTGAAGTAGGACCTATAAAATAAAAGTCAAGGATCTGGGATTTTAGTCTATACCCCATGGAAGTGATGTTACCAAAGTGTTTTTAAGAGATTAAGTTGGAGTTATTATTTAGGGTCTATTAGTATAAAAGCATACTGCCATCAGAGAAAGAATGAGAAAATTATTATAGTAATTGGAGCATGACATGATAAGGATCTGGCAACAGTAGTTTTGGAGGGGAGATTTAAGGAAAAAGATGAATAAGAGAGTAAAGTGACAGAAACTTGAAAGGTTGGTTAGCATGTTGTTTTAGTTTTCTAATTGTTCTATTCAAATATCAACATATAATAAAAGACTTTATTTTTACTTCTCAGATAAATACACCTATTGGTTAAAGACTCAGCATTGTAGTTGAGAACATTGCCCAATTTCAAATATAAATTAAATGTCACATTACCCATTGAAAACTCTATTTGCAATGTTCAAAGGTTTAGTTTTATGTTTGAAAAGCACACCAACGCTTTCGATTCTATAAAGCTCTTCAAACAAAAATAGAATCATACATGTCTCTTCCACATTTATCATTTTGTTCAGCAGAGTTTTGTTTGGAAAATGTCTGTGATATCCAAAAACAAAGTTCCAGATGGAGGAGGTGAAAACAGACATATGTTCCAGCTGTTTTTAATCTCTCTTTTTTTTTTGGCTGCAGTTAAAATGAAAGCACAGTCTTTAAAAGACAGAATCGTCACTCTCTTCGAATATGAGGAGTTCATATAAGTGGTCACTCACAAAATTGTGTGTCTTCTAGTAAGAGTTGCATCTGTGTGTATACATGCTTGTGGCGTATATGTGATGCATCTGTGGGTGTGCATGCATGGGTAACCGTGTGTTTAAAGAATTTCCCCAAGTAGATCTTGTTCTATAGGTGAAATGGTTACCTATTTGTACTCCCAAGCCACTGCTAGATATTCATTACATAGATCCAAAGTTTAAAATATTCCTGATTCCTTATTATTATATTGAGGTAGCGAAGTAGGTGGATCTTACTTCCACTTAGTTTTGGCAGATTTCTGGTACTTTTAGAGAGATCAAAACCAGGTAAGCACACTTCTAATGGAAGGCCACCTTAACAAGTCTCACTTGATCACTATCTACAGGCACCTCAAACTCAGTATATCCCTGTGTGATGGAACTGTTCTGTATCTTGACTGTATCAGTGCCAACATCCTGTTGTGAGATTGTGCTACAGATTTGCAAGATGTTACCATAGAGAGAAACTGCGTAAATGGTGTATGGGACCTCTTTGTATTATTTCTTAGAACTGTATGTCAATCTACAGTGATCTCAAAATAATAAGTTAATTGTTAAAAACTCAATTCAATTATTATGCTTTCCCCCAAGAGAACAAACTTCTTTTAAGTTTAATATCTGCTGACAATACCAGCACGTACCTGATGGGAACTTAAGTGCCACCTTTTGCTCTTCCCTAACGCGCCCTCTCCCCACAATTCGATGAGTCATCAAGTCCTGCTGATTTACTTCCTATTTCTAGAAAACATCTATCTCTTTCTCCTTTCCTCTTTTCCACTGCTGATGCCATGTTTCAGAGTCTTATTATATCTCCTTGATTAACAAAACAGCCTCCAAATTGGTCTTCCTGCCCACCATCCCAAAACAGTAGTTCTAAATGCAGCTGTATATTATACTCTCTTAGGAAGCTTTTTGAAAATACTGCCAGATCTCCACCCCACAACTCTTAAATAAGAATATATAGAAGGAGGGCCTGGGCATTGGTACATTTTGAAAGCTTCTCAGATAATTCTCGTGTGCAGCCATGGTTGAAAATTATTACCTTGAGCATCTCTCTTTATTTAAGATTCTAGACTAAGTTAACTAAGATGAAATTCTGGTCATTTCATTCTTCTGCTTTATTGCCCTCTCTGTTATAGTTTGAGTTGTTTTCCTCTCAAAATGTATATGTTGAAGTCCTAACTCACATTACTCAGAATGTGACTTTATTTGCAGATAGGGTCTTTAAAGAGGTGATCAGGTTAAAATGAGGTAATTGGGGTGGGCCCTAATCCAGAATGACTGGTGTCTTTCTAAAAATGGGATTTGGGACAGAGATATGCCCACAGGGAGAATACAATGTGAGCGTGAAGGCAAAGATTGGGGTGATGTTTCTATAAGCCAAGAAACATCAAAAATTGTCACCAAACCACCAGAAACTAGGCAAGAGGCATAGAACAGATTCTCCCTCACAGCCTTACTTCCTTGTTCCCCTAAAGAATCAATATGTTGCTAAATAATTAAAAACTTTATCAGCGTGGCCAATACTGTGAAATGAAAATATTAACTATCACATTTATGGTGTTGTTTTGAAGAGAGTGGCTGCAGAAATGTTTTTTTTAATTTTTTTTCTCAGCATTACTTCATTGTAAGAGAAAATCTCTCTGGGGTACACATTGCTACCTCCTGACTTTTGGAAAAGCTGTTGACCTAGAGCTCTGTGTGATTACTTCCACAGGCTATAGTAATAGTCTCTCATATGAGATATGAAGTTATTCTTCAGGGAGAGTGGATGTTATGTTTTTTCCAAAACTTCCTCTCTCAGGAGCCCCATTAGACTATAACTTGGTCCATTTGTTCTACATCCTTCACACACACACACACACACAACTTTTTATTTTATTTTTTAATGCATTACAATTTTTTTCTAGGTGACTTGACATGTGTACTTTAAATTGCATGAAATACAATAAATCTCTTTTTAGATAGGAAGATAAAACTGAAAAAAAAACCATAAGAAGATGAGGAAGAGGAGGGGGAGCTTAAAAAAAAGTGGGGGGTGGGCAGTTCCCTGCACTTAGGACAAGGCCCTGCAACCCTGGTGAACTTCCTGAAAAGTATTTGGTACTCTGAGGGCCCCAGCATCTCTTAACACTGTCAAGAAGTAGCAGTCGACACTCTGCACTCACAATGTTAAACAAGCCCAGTATCTTTTAGGACTTTCAGGGATCTGGAGGCAAACATATACCTCATTTACAAGTTTTACTTAAGCCTTTTTATGCTGTTATTCACAATTTATCCCATCTTGAATTGGGGCTCCCCTACAACAAAGGACTCTAGAATGTCCGAATGGTAATACAACAGTCTCTCCCATTAGTGTTCCCTTTCTCTGCTCCCGAGAATCATTCACCGTAGAAGCTAGAGCAACCTCCTCTCATACCTCCTGAAACCTCTGGGCCACCCGTGATGATCATAAGTCGCCCATGCAGACAAGCCTCTCAGGCTCATAGAGCAGTGAGCAACCATCGTATTTTGCTTAAGGAAGCTCACTGCGTACAGTTGTTCCCAAGACATAACAGCAGATTTTATTTGATGAACACACTGGAGCTGAGACATGAGTCTTTGAGAATGGCGTCACAGAGGGGCAGCCATAGCAGTTCCTGACTGGTACATTTCCAACTCTGTGTCATATGATCACATAAAGGAAAAAGAAAGAGAAAAAACATAAACTGTTTCCCCCTGGTCTGCCGGAGCCCGCGAGACCCACCGCCCAACTTCGCCACTGGCCAGAGGTGAGGAGTGAGGGACAGGTGAAGAAGCTGAGACAGGGTGCATGGTGCTCCCTAGAAGCTTGCATGAGGGGGAGAGAAGAGAAGGCGGCATTCACAGGGGGCGCCTTCAAGATGGCGGAGAAGTAAGACATGGAGATCACCTTCCTCCCCACAAATACATCAAAAGTACATCTACATGTGGAACAACTCCTACAGAACACCTACTGAACACTGGCAGAAGGCCTCAGACTTCCCAAAAGGCAAGAACCTCCCCACGTACCTGGCCGGGTGGCTGAAAGGGTCTTGGTGCTCTGGCTGGGTGTCAGGCCTGAGCCTCTGAGGTGGGAGAGCCGAGTTCAGGACACTGGTCCACCAGAGACCTCCCGGCCCCACATAATATCAATCAGCGAGAGCTCTCCCAGAGATCTGCATCTCAATGCTAAGACCCAGCTCCACTTGACAAGCAGCAAGCTACAGTGCCCGACACCCCATGCCAAACAACTAGTAAGACAGGAACACAACCCCACCCATTAGCAGAGAGCCTGCCTAAAATCATAATGAGTTCACAGACACCCCAAAACACACCACCAGACATGGACCTGCCAACCAGAAAGGCAAGATCCAGCCTCATCCACCAGAACACAGGCATCAGTCCCCCCAGCCAGGAAGCCTACACAACTCACTGAACCAACCTTACCCACTGGGAGCAGACGCCAAAAACAACGGGAACTACGAACCTGCTGCCTGTGAAAAGGAGACCACGAACAAAGTAAGCTAAGCAAAATGAGAAGACAAAAAAACACACAGCAGATGAAGGAGCAAGATAAAATCCCACCAGACTAAACAAATGAAGAGGAAACAGGCAGTCTACCTGAAAAAGAATTCAGAGTAATGATCGTAAAGATGATCCAAAATCTTGGAAATAGAATGGAGAAAATACAAGAAATGTTTAACAAGGACCTAGAAGAACTAAAGAGCAAACAAACAATGATGAAAAACACAGTAAATGAAATTAAAAATTCTCTACAACGAATCGACAGCAGAATAACTGAGGCAAGAGAACGGATAAGTGACCTGGAAGATAAAATAGTGGAAATAACTACTACAGAGCAGAATAAAGAAAAAAGAATGAAAAGAATTGAGGACAGTCTCAGAGACCTCTGGGACAACATAAAAATGCACCAACATTCGAATTATAGGGGTCCCAGAAGAAGAAGAGAAAAAAAAGGGACTAAGAAAATATTTGAAGAAATTATAGTCGAAAACTTCCCTAATATGGGAAAGGAAATAGTCAATCACATCCAGGAAGTTCAGAGAGGCCCATACAGGATAAATCCAAGGAGAAACACACCAAGACACATATTAATCAAACAATCAAAAATTAAATACAAAGAAAAAATATTAAAAGCAGCAAGGGAAAATCAACAATTAACATACAAGGGCATCCCCATAAGGTTAACAGCTGATCTTTCAGCAGAAACTCTGCAGCCAGAAGGCAGTGGCAGGACATATTTAAAGTGATGAAAGGGAAAAACCTACAACCAATATTACTCTACCCAGCAAGTATCTCATTCAGATTCGACAGAGAAATTAAGACCTTTACAGACAAGCAAAAGCTAAGAGAAATCAGCACGACCACACCAGCTCTACAACAAATGCTAAAGGAACTTCTCTAGGCAGGAAACACAAGAGAAGGAAAGGACTTACAATAACAAACCCAAAACATTTAAGAAAATGGTAATAGGAACATACATATCAATAATTACCTTACATGTAAATGAATTAAATGCTCCCACCAAAAGACATAGACTGGCTGAATGGATACAAAACCAAGACCCGTATACATGCTGTCTACAAGAGACCCACTTCAGACCTAGGGACACATACAGACTGAAAGTGAGGGGAGGTAAAAAGGTAGTCCATGCAAATGGAAATCAAAAGAAAACTGGAGTAGCAATTCTCATATCAGACAAAATAGACTTTAAAATAAAGACTATTACAAGAGACAAAGACGGACACTACATAATGATCAACGGATCAATCCAGGAAGAAGATATAACAATTGTAAATATTTATGCACCCAGCATAGGAGCACCTCAATACAAAAGGCAAATACTAACAGCCATAAAAGGGGAAATGGACAGTAACACAATCATAGTAGGGGACTTTAACACCCCACTTTCACCAATGGACAGATCATCCAAAATGAAAATAAATAAGGAAACACAAGCCTTAAATGATACATTAAACAAGATGGACTTACTTGATATTTATAGGACATTCCATCCAAAAACAGCAGATTACACTTTCTTCTCAAGTGCTCATGGAACATTCTCCAGGGATATATCATATCCTGGGTCACAAATCAAGCCCTGGTAAATTTAACGAAATTGAAATCTTATCAAGTATATTTTCTGACCACAACGCTATGAGACTAAATATCAATTACAGGAAAAAATTTGTAAAACATACAAACACATGGAGGCTAAACAATACACTATTAAATAACCAAGAGATCACTGAAGAAATCAAAGAGGAAATCAAAAACTACCTAGAAACAAACGACAATGAAAACATGATGACCGACATGAGGCAGCAAAAGCAGTTCTAAGAGGGAAGTTTATAGCAATACAATCCTACCTCAAGAAACAAGAAACATGTTAAATAAAAAACCTAACCTTACACCCAAAGCAATTAGAGAAAGAAGAACAAAAAACCCTAAAGGTGGCAGGGAAAGAAATCATAAAGATCAGATCAGAAATAAATGAAAAAGAAATGAAGAAAACGATAGCAAAGATCAATAAAACTGAAAGCTGGTTGTTTGAGAAGATAAACAAAATTGATAAAACGTTAGCCAGACTCATCAAGAAAAAAGGGAGAAGACTCAAGTCAATAGAATTATAAATGAAAAAGGAGAAGTAACAAATGACACTGCAGAAATACACAGGATCATAAGAGATTACTACAAGCAACTATATGCCAATAAAATGGATAATCTGAAAGAAACAGACAAATTCTTAGAAAGGAACAACCTTCCGAGACTGAACCAGGAGGAAATAGAAAATATAAACAGACTAATCACAAGCACTGAAATGTAAACTGTGATAAAAAACCTTCCAACAAACAAAAGCCCAGGACCAGATGGCTTCACAGGCGAATTCTATCAAACATTTAGAGAAGAGCTAACACCTATCCTTCTCAAACTCTTCCAAAATATGGCAGAGGGAGGAACACTCCCAAACTCATTCTATGAGGCCACAATCACCCTGATACCAAAACCAGACACAGATGCCACAAAAAAAGAAAACTACAGGCCAATATCACTGATGAACATAGATGCAAAAACCCTCAACAAAATACTAGCAAACAGAATCCAACAGCACATTAAAAGGATAATACACCATGATCAAGTGGGGCTTATCCCAGGGATGCAAGGATTCTTCAGTATATGCAAATCAATCAATGTGAGAAACAATATTAACAGATTGAAGGAGAAAAACCATATGATCATCTCAATAGATGCAGAAAAAGCTTTCAACAAAATTCAACACCCATTTATAATAAAAACCACCCAGAAAGTAGGCATAGAGGGAACTTACCTCAACATAATAAAGGCCATACATGACAAACCCACAGCCAACATCGTTCTTAATGTTGAAAAACTGAAACCATTTCCACTAAGATCAGGAACAAGACATGGTTGCCCACTCTCACCACTATTATTCAACATAGTTTTGGAAGTTCTAGCCACAGCGATCAGAGAAGAAAAAGAAATAAAAGCACCCCAAATCGGAAAAGAAGAAGTAAAACGTCACTGTTTGCAGATGACATGATATTATACATAGAGAATCCTAAGGATGCCACTAGAAAACCACTAGACCTAATCAATGAATTTGGTGAAGTAGCAGGATACAAAATTAATGCACAGAAATCTCTTGCATTCTTATACACTAATGATGAAAAATATGAAAGAGAAATTAAGGAAACACTCCCATTTAACACTGCAACAAAAAGAATAAAACACCTAGGAATAAACTTACCTAAGGAGACAAAAGACCTGTATGCAGAAAAGTATAAAACACTGATGAAAGAAATTAAAGATGATACAAACAGATGGAGAGATATACCATGTTCTTGAATTGGAAGAATCAACATTGTGAAAATGACTATACTACCCAAAGTAATCTACAGATTCAATGCAATCCCCATCAAACTACCAATGGCATTTTTCACAGAACTAGAACAAAAAATTTCACAAGTTGTATGGAAACACAAAAGGCCCTGAATAGCCAAAGCAATCTTGAGAAAGAAAAATGGAGCTGGAGGAATCAGGCTCCCTGACTTCAGACTATACTACAAAGCTACAGTAATCAAGACAGTATGGTACTGGCACAAAACCAGAAATATAGATCAATGGAACAGGATAGAAAGCCCAGAGATAAACCCACATACATATGGTCACCTTATCTTTGATAAAGGAGGCAAGAATATACAATGGAGAAAAGACAGCCTCTTCAATAAGTGGTGCTGGGAAAACTGGACAGCTACATGTAAAAGAATGAAATTAGAACACTCTCTAACACTGTATACAAATGTATACTCAAAATAGATTCAAGACCTAAATGTAAGGCCAGACACTAAAAAACTCTTAGAGGAAAACATAGGCAGAGCACTCTATGACATCAATCACAGCAAGATCCTTTTTGACCCACCTCATAGAGAAATGGAAATAAAAATAAACACATGGGACCCAATGAAACTTCAAAGCTTTTGCACAGCAAAGGAAACCATAAACAAGACCAAAAGACACCCCTCAGAATGGGAGAAAATATTTGCAAATGAAGCAACTGACAAAGGATTAATCTCCAAAATTTATAAGCAGCTCATGCAGCTCAATATCAAAAAACAAACAACCCAATCCAAAAATGGGCAGAAGACCTAAACAGACATTTCTCCAAAGAAGATGTACAGATTGCCAACAAACACATGAAAGGATGCTCAACATCACTAATCATTAGAGAAATGCAAATCAAAACTATAATGAGGTATTACCTCACACTGGTCAGAATGGCCATCATCAAAAAATCTACAAACAATAAATGCTGGAGAGGGTGTGGAGAAAAGGGGACCCTCTTGCACTGTTGGTGGGAATGTAAATTGGTACAGACACTATGGAGAACAGTATGGAGGTTCCTTAAAAAACTAAAAATAGAACTATCATACAACCCACCCTTCTCACTACTGGGCATATATCCTGAGAAAACCATAATGCAAAAAGAGTCATGTACCACAATGTTCACTGCAGCTCTATTTACAATAGCCAGGACATGGGATCAACCTAAGTGTCCATCAACAGATGAATGGATAAAGAAGATGTGGCACATATATACAATGGAATATTACTCAGCCATAAAAAGAAATGAAATTGAGTTATTTGTAATGAGGCGTATGGACCTAGCGTCTGTCATACAGAGTGAGGTAAGTCAGAAAGAGAGAAACAAATACCATATACTAACACATATATATGGAATTTTAAAAAAGTGGTCTGAAGAACCTAGGTCAGGACAGGAATAAAGACGCAGACATAGAAAATGGACTTGAGGACACAGGGTGGGGGAAGGGTGAGCTGGGACAAAGTGAGAGAGTGGCATGGACATATATACACTACCAAATGTAAAGTAGATAGTGGGTAGCAGCCACATAGCACAGGGAGATCAGCTCAGTCCTTTGTGCCCACCTAGAGGGGTGGGATAGGGAGTGTGGGAGGGAGACGCAAGAGGGAGGGGATATGGGGATGTATGTATACGTATAGCTGATTCACTTTCTTTTACAGGAGAAACTAATACATCACTGTAAAACAATTATACTCCAGTAAAGATGTTAAATAAATAAATCTTCCCCCCCAAAAAAAGTTGCCCATGGATTTCTGGTGTGAGAAACTGCTCTCCTCAGCCACATGGCAGCTGGGGACTGCATACTGAGTGCCCTGGAAACAGAGGTTCTCACAGGCCCTGAGCCTGTGCAGCTCCATACTTTCCATGGATCAGGGAGGCAGCCTTCTATAAGCTCAGATCAGCCATCAAGGCCTCCTTGCTAAGCAGAAGTGTTACCTACAGGATAGAGCTAAGTCTGGGTCCTCTGGTGTATCCCACCTGCAGGAAAGGGTGGCCTCTTCTGTCCTCAGTCTCTTGCCAGTTGACTAGGTGCCAGAAGAGGTCACTCCTCTCTGGAACCCTTGGCTATTTGGGGAGCCCCTTGGAATCAAATGAGTGAACAGCAATGGGAGTTTGTACACTTTATGGACAGCATCAAAACTGCACGTCATGGGGCTTTCTGGAGATCTGCTGCTTTTCATTCCTTAATCCAGACATCCTTGATAAAGGATGGGATCCAAGCACCTTCAAAACTAACTGAACCTCAGGAAGTCATCTTACCCTGGCCAATAAGTGGCTCCATTGGTGTGTGTTTATAGACTCTCAGGCCATTGCCAATGGTCTAGCCACCTGGTTCCACCAATGGTCTAGTGACCTGGTTCCACCAATGGTAACCACAACAATTACTTATCCAAGGCTTCCATCCTTGGGGAAAATAACTGTAGGAGTCTCTTTCCTCACAGATACCCAAAATATAAATCAATGTGTCATATTAAAGCCACAATACAGGCCTCACTTTATCCACTTTGGCATTCCAGATGTTGTCAAGGGTGACCATTTCACTTCTAAAATTATCCAATGCTGGGCTCTTGAACAAGGTGTTCAGTGGAACTTTCCCCACCCTTGTCAGTCTCAGCCTACAAGCCTCACAGAACTCCCTTATGGCATACTCAAGCAAGATAAAATTTAATTAAATGAAACATGACATTTTTATCATCAAACATCAGGGATGACCTGTAATAAAGAGTCTGATTCCATTTTTGATGTTTGATGGTCAGAAACTTCCAAGGCCCATCCTTCTGCTCCACCTTTGGACTAGCTGATAAGAAAGCCCAGGTGTCCCTCTGGGACTGGCAGGAAGTTCAGACCATGTAAGCCCAGCCCACAGATGGGAATCCTTACCTCAGCCCCCCTCCTTAATCACAATAAAAGGCAAACCAGTCCTCTTTCCTCTCTGCCTAGCCATTTTTAGATCAGCTTGGGAGCTTGCCCTGTGCCCCCTGGAAGCTCTCATTACATGAGTAATAGACCTTTTCATACCTTCTCAGGCTTTGTGTGGGGTCATCAATCTTGACATCCAAAGCAAATTTTGGGTGGAATGACCACAACATACTTTCTCCTAAACCTCTGTTAATACCTCAACAGTGGGCTCATCAAAACTAGGCTTTAGAATTATTTGAGTCACCCTGATAGAATTTTGCAATTTCCACTGTAATTTGAGTCTACTGAAAATTGTGAAATTCTCTACTGCAAAGGGTATTATCAACTGAGAATTCAGCTATCTTTTCTTTTTATGTTTCACAGTTAACTATTTGTGTATGTACTTTTCATTTGTCAACTCCAGAAAAAATTGGGGGAGAGCCCACACTCATGTAGAGCCACAATTCTTATTTCTTTGCAGCCTGTTTAGCTATGTTGCTGCAGAAAAAACTAAGTTACTATATTAGGCTTCATCATGAAATAAACTAACATGTTTAAAATTGGAGGTATTCAGAGCTGGGTGTCCCAAACATTCCTAAACAGTTCTGAGATTGGAATCTGAATGACTCAGATGTTCAGGACCAAATTTTCTTTCTCTCAGCCTGACACATCACTTAGTTCTGTTCCAAGGATTTCGTTTTTCTAACACTCGTTAAATGCATAGATTTGTTTCTTAGAGCAGAAATTTTTTTGATAAAAAATCTAGATAGAAAACATAAACTAAATAGATGTGTATTTATATAATTTATATATTATAGTTATATAAATTGCATATTTGTATAATCCTGTACCAGGTTGCCAGATACAATTTTTTGCCAGATACATTTTTAGTGCATTGGGGAAATAATGGTTTCTTAGCATCTGATCTGATGGACTTTGCTTTCCAGCTATACTGGAATCTCCTGGGTGCAACTATAAAGAGTCTGGAGAAAGGATATTCATTCCTTTTGAATTTGTTCAGAGACAATAAACACTATTCTCAAGTTTGAGCATCAAGAACTTGCACCTCTTTTCAAAATTGCAAAAAGTCATGAATTATCTTTAAAATTAATTCACATAAATGTTTTTTCTACCTGAAAATATGAATTCCAGAAAGATATTTTTATATTAATTCTTTCAAATGAATACTGTATTAATTGGCTACATAGGGAAAGCTATCTTATCAAAAACTTTTCCTCTAATTTGTCACTGAGAAAAAGTATGTATATACATGAAAAAAAAAAGGGAATCCAAGCCATGGAGAGAGAAAAATTACAGAAAACAGCTACACAAAGGCAAAACATTGACAGAAAAGAGTATGCTAGATTATTTTCTTCTTTTGATGCAAAAGACATATTAAATGTCATTATTTGTATGCACTTCTTCTTTCATCCGTGAAACTTGTTGAGCACCGTCCTGTGCCAGGCATTGTGCTAACCCCCGTGGATATCATGTAAGATGGTATCAACTCCATCCTCCAGTTGCTCACAATCAAGTAAGAAAGAAAAGATTATTAAGACACAAGTGTTATAATATGAATTTATATTTGTGCCTTAGCATACAGACTACAGCCTTTAATTCTGATTAGTCAGTGTTTCATGGTTATGGGCTGAGTCCAAAGAAGGTGAGGCTTTAGACTGGGATAAAGAGTACATCAAACCACATGATCATCTCAACTGATGAAACACCCTTTAATGAAATAAGAACATTCAATAAACTAAGAATAGAAGGGAACTTCCTCAAAATGGAAAAGACCATTTATGGAAAACCCACAACTAACATACTCAATGGTGAAAGTCTGAAAGCTCTTCCCCTAAGATCAGGAACAAGACAAAATGCCCACTTCACCACTTCTATTCATTACAGTACTGGAAGTTAGAGCCAGGGCAATTAGGCAAGAAGAAAAAAACAGTATCCAAATCAAAAGCAAGAAGTAAAACTATCTCTGTTTACAAATGACATAATCTTCTAGCTATAAAATCCCACACAATCCATTTTTTAAAACTGTTAGTGCAAATCAATGAATTCAGCAGCAGTTTCAGGATACAAAATCAACAGGCAAAAATCAGTTGTATTTCTATGCACTAGCAATGAACATCCAAAAAGAAACTGGATTGGAAAAAATTCACTTACAATAGCAAACAATGGAGTAAAATACTTAGGAATAAATTCAATAAAAGAGGCACACAACTTTTGTATGCTGAAGACTATGAAACATTTCTTTCAAAATTAAAGAAGACCTAAATAAATTCTAAAAATCTCTTGTGCATGGACCGGAAGACTTAGTTGACTAAAGGGTGAATTATGACCCTTAATGGAGAAATTATTCAGCGTTTTGATTATGAGAATTGTGAATATATTAAGATGCCAAAGATAAAGCAAGATGTAACGTGAATTTCAATAAAAAGTTACTGTGAAAATGGTAATGATTTTATTTCCCATTTTATTTAGGAATGACTAAGAGAAAATACACTAAATTTTGGGGGGAAAAAAAGAGTATCTTAATACATAAATGAAGGTCTAAAGGCAAAGAGTAATATTGACATGATACAAAGGTTATTTTTTGCTGATACAAAGGCTATTTTTTTGCTGATTTTTACAAATTTTTGACCATGACAGCTTAAGTGTTAGACATATAGAAAAATTACCTCTCCTGCTTTCCCTCCACAGCTAAACTTCAAGAAGTCTATACCTGTATTCCTCATTTCCTTAGCTTACATTTATTCCTCAATCTACTGTCAGTCAGCCCAACTTTTATGAAGGTGCTGTTGTTAAGTCAAAGAAGCCAACACATGACTAAATCATCTGTGAACTCTGTTGCATTGGCATGCTTAGACAACCCATCCTTCTTGAAATGTTCTCTTTCTTTGGTCTCTCTGACACAACTCTTTCCTGGTTTCCTTTATCCTTCTATGATGACTTCTTCTCAACCTCCTTTGCTCTCTTATTCTCCTCTACCCAGCCATTAATTGGTGGGTAGAAGTTCTCAGGAGCTGGTCATAGCCCTTCTTCTCCTGTCATTCTCCTTTCTTCTAGAAGAGCTCACATATATGCTCACATATCATGACATATATGCCAATGATCCCCACCCTCTCAAGACCTTTTCTCCAGATCGCTAGCACAAATAACCAAATGTTTCTCAACATCTCAGTATGAATGTCTCAAATATTCCTCAAACTAACCATGTCCAAATAATCACCCTCTTAATCAAACATCATCGTCTTCCAATGCTCCTATCTTAATGAATTATCATTCATCCAAATGCACCAGTCAGAAACTTAGTAACATTCTTTTTTTTTTTTTTTGATGTACGCGGGCCTCCCACTGTTGTGGCCTCTCCCTTTGTGGAGCACAGGCTCCGGACACGCAGGCCCAGTGGCCATGGCTCACGGGCCCAGCCGCTCTGCGGCATGTGGGATCTCCCCGGACTGGGGCACGAACCCGTGTCCCCTGCATCGGCAGGCGGACTCTCAACCACTGCGCCACCAGGGAAGCCCATTCTTAACATTTACCTTTTATTAACCCCCCCATATCCATTTCTTCACCAAAGAATGTCAATTATTACCTCCTGAGTACTTCTTAGATCTCTATTTCTATCTGTACTGTCGAAACCCTAGTCCAAATTGCCAGCATCTCTCCTGCGTTGTTATAAAAACTTTGTAACTATTCCAACTATAAAATGTTGCCCTCTAGAATCTGAAAAAATACTGGGTGGAAAGTCTTTAGTCCTCAAATCTGTGAAGGAAGCACAGTAAACTCTTAAGTTTCCAGAGTACCTGTAGAAATATTATGAAACGCAAGTCCGAGTGCCCAGCACACACTGCGGCCAAACAATACCAAAACATCAGGGTTTGGAGCAGAGAAAGGTTTATTGCAGGGCCATGCAAGGAGACTGGTGGCTCATGCCTTAAAAACCCTGGACACCTGGAAAGCTTTCAGCAAAGCCCTTTTATAGCCCTTTTATAGGGAGGGGCATGGTTAGTTGTTACAAACTTCTTGGTGTTAGATCCTTTGTTCTTGAGGCCAGGTCACTGTGTTCTTATAAACCTCCATCGAAACAAATGTTATTCTCTGTTCTGACAAGAAAGGGCAAGGTCCCAAGGCTCAACTTTCACCCTCCGAGGTCCAGGCCCTGGCTTACAGGAGGGGGTCCCTGCGCGGGCCAGTTACCCTGCCCAGGAGCTTTCATCCAGCACCCAGTCTGAGTCCTCCCGCCAGCGTCCAGGCCTGGGTGAGGGGCCAGATCTCAGCTGGCAGCGCCCTCAGGGCCAGGTCCCCAGACTCTGCCCAGCCATCATCAATGAGGGAGCCAGGCGGCCAGGACCCAAGCCGGCCCTCAGGCTTTTCATTTAACCTGGACAGAATCATTTGTATACGATCGACAGGAATACGTGTTGTAGCAAATGCCCATCAGGTGAATCCCCAGCTCACAGAAATTGCCCTTCTTTGAGAAGAGCCCAACCACTGAGGTGGACCTGAACTAATGACCTGCAATGTCCGTGCAACTTAACCCTGGCCTCTGGCCATCTCCTAGGGGGAGACAACTTATCTAAGCTGCACCAACTTTTGAAACTTGAATGGAGAGACTGAAGCAGGTTGAAGCTGTTACCTCAACGGCAGTGTCCATATACTCCAGTTGCTGAGGCCTCCACGGACTGCGACCCATGAAGACCGCCCGCCGCCATTAGGTTGCAGACGTTGGGATGGGGGAGGGGTTCGCTGCTGCTTCGCTGCTTCAAGGTCTGGGCCTGGCTAGCGGGCGGCTGCGGTGAGGGCTCTGGGGCTCTGCGGGACCCGGCCCTCGGCCTGTCCCAGGCCCTGCAACCGCCTCTCGCCTCTCACCACACTCTCTGCCGCGAGCACCACTGCGAGCTGACTGTTGGCTCAGGGTCTCGCGATAACGGTCGTGCTAACGGTCAGGCCAAATGCTCTGCTCCTATTACAGAAATGATGATAATTATTCAAATACACAACAAAACATTTATCCACATTACACATTATCATTAATAAACACCATCCCTTGTTTAGTTAAGAGTAAGAGGTTTGAAAATTGGCGGACAAAAAGGCGATGACAAGCACTATTTCCATTCTGCTACATCTCCTGCTTTATATCTGACCTTTCAAAACCAGAGTAACCAATTTGACTTTTCTCCTTCAGTCTTTCCCAGATTATTCTGGGGTCATCGGAAAGCCTGGGAAGGCTCTGATGTATTTCTCCAATAAGGGTAAGAAAGTCTTTCATATGAAGATGTTCATCTATTTTCTCTTGGAGTAGAAGTGACTCCAGTAAAGTCTTCTTCTGTTTCAGGAAGGCAGATTGGGCCAGTTCTGCTCTTTTCCTGTTACAGTTGGGACACCGAGAAGAAATGTGTTGCTTAGCTGTTACCACCTCGTTGGGTGTTGTCCTCATGTTTTTAAAATAGATTCTGTTCAGAAGCTCATCGGGGACAGTACAGTTTAAGGCATCTACCTCTGGAGCCTCTGCATCCGATCCAAGCTGCAGCTTTTTGTGTCTGCTGCTCTTTTTCCCCTTAGAGGTCGCACTACGATGGATCAGGTTTATCTTAACGGTGCAGAAAGACTGCAGGGCATTCAATTCTTCAAGGGATGCCTGAGTGATTTCTGTTTCAAGTTTAGTGTCTGGTTGGTACTGTCCAGAGTTCATTTCCTTGCCCTTGAGGTTGTTGATCCATTTTCTGCTCAACTTCTTTTCACTATTTTTGAAGTGTGAAAACTCAGATTGGTTGTCTCCATGTTGCAAGCGTGGAGTCGGCGTTCCACTCTCGTATTTACTCCCAGAGGCATAGGACCAGGGCTGCCGTCCTCCAGAGGAACTGAATGAACTGGAACTCTGTGCCTCATCAGTAAAGGACTCAAAGGTCTCCTTAAAAAAGTCTGCCATAGTCCCGATGTCTGTCTGGGTCAATTTCCCCTGCTTCTCTGAATCCTCGGGCTTCCAGGCGGATGGCCATCACATTGCATCAGGCTCTGCTCCTCATCTGCTTTGCGGTGGTCAAGATTGCCTCAGGAACTAGTCAGTCCTGAACCCCTGGGGATGGGTTTTGGAGCTGATGGTTCCGTAAGGAAACGCTTCCGGGCAACGCCTTCCCGCTGCCTTGGCAACCAGGGGCGGTCATGCGCAGTAGGTCGCTGAGGCGCCTCGCTCCTCCCCTTCCCCGCCCTCCCCAGAACCGACTCTGCCTGCATTGTTCCTGTTGGGTTGTCGGCGCCGCCCTCTCCGTTCGCTCTCCGGTGTCTTCTCTTTAGTGCTATTTTAGTACAAAATCTAATAATCCTCCAGAAAACGTTGCAAACTCCCCTTCCCTAGGGGTCAAAAAATTGTACATGTGTGTGAGGGCAACAGGGAAAGGCGGCCTCTGACTAATCGGAGAGTGCACGCCTCGCTTTCAAAAAAAAAAAAAAAAACCCAAACAAAAAAACATCCGGCTGGCCAAAAAACACAAGCAAAAGGTGTCTGCCAATCAGATAGACAAGAGATCATCTAATCGTAAACCGCGTCTTAGGATAAAATTCGAAATTCTGAAACCATCCTGTAAGACTCCTGAGTGGCACGGCTCCTACGTATTATTTCTCCAGCCTCATCTTGCACAGCTTTTTGTGCTGTAGCATTTTGGAACACTGCAGTTTTCCCAGTCACAGTTCCTCAGGTCTTTGTTCAGGCAGTGGCTCTCTGAATGGCACTTCAACACTCCTCTTCCCTCTTCGTAAGGTTAATTACTGCTCCTCTTTCAAGTCCCATTTTTTCAGGAAGTGCTTCATACCCATCCCTGCCCCCAAACACTTTACAGCACAGCCTTTCTTTCCGGGTTTGCAACTGTGTTTTATGCATGCTTGAGAATGCCTTCCACATCGCCCCCAGATTAAAAACCCGGTGAAAGCAGAAATCCTGTCAGTGCTATCCAGCAGTCAGCAGGTACCTGATACATAGAAGGTGCTCGATAAATCTCTGTTGAGTAAATGTGTTGAATGGTTATGGAAACAGAAGTATTACCTTACACAGGTCCGCGCCTGGATCTTGTGGAATAAGTACTACAAGCTCAAGGAACTTCAGTCTTTTCCTCTTCCTGAACCCCCCAAATTAGGCTGCTACTCATAATACATCCTTTTACGACAGACTTTTTAAGAATATGGTAGAGCTTTATTAACTATTCTCAGAAATTATAAAATGTTAACTCTGAAGGTTGACTTTTTCTAGATCTTAATAAATATCTGAGTCTAGCTCTTAGTAAATATCTGAGATAATTTCAAGAGAATGGGTTTCCTTGCTCATTTCCTTCTGTGTGTGTGTGGGTGGTAGTAGCGGTGTTGGGGGGGGTGTTATTCGAGTCTAGCCAGATATATTTAATATTATTCCCAAAGTGCTCACTTTGGCAAAGAGTCAAAAGTCTGAAATGTTCAAAAAGCATCTCTCAAATATGAGCCAGCTTCATACTGAAGAGATTCCAACTTCATATATTCCACCCAAATCATATTTTATCCTATGATATTAATCTTTAAAAAGAGGTAATAGATAATTTGTGGTTAATTCCAATTAATTTCCAGTTCAAGGTTAAAGATTTTCATTTTTAATTTTTGTTTCAAAAGTATCCATCATTCACTGAAATATTTACACATTCATATTTACACACAATTCACTATAGCACACATTTTCCCCAAAACATTGAGCAAGGGAGCTGTGCTTTAAAGTATATTCACATCTAGTAATATGCTAAATATCTGGAGTAATCTGTCTTTTAAATTTTTAAAAATATACTGTTATAAATACCTCGATTTTATAAAAATAACTTTATCCTAGAAGCAAGTAAATTTGCTAAATTAATCAATTTCTTTGTAATAACCAGCTGGACCCAGTAAACTCTTCAACATTCTAATATATGTATTATCTAAGGAAGTAAAATAGCTCAACCGTACTATCATTATCAGAAATGACTCATGAAGACAGAAGTCAGTTTGATTTTAAACACAGAAACTTACTCTTTGTATAAACCTATTCTCTTTACGTTTCAACTCTATCACAGAATAAAGCTTAAAGGTGACACTACTTAAAATCCACACTCTTGTTGTCAGTCTTCTATATGTGAAATATAAATAATATTTTCCTATTCTCTTCCTCGTATATGAGAATTGTCAGTGATATATATGTGAAAAGAAAATCTCAGAACATTCCTTAAGCAGTACTGGCAAAAAATATATATATACATATATATATTCCATATTATTTAGAAATCCTTAAGAGAATTGTGAACAAGTGTGTTCTCTTAAACTAATTTGTTTACTTTAGATGTTTCAAGTGAGAGAAAAAAACAAAACAAAACCCAGGAATATATAAAGGGGAAAAGGGAGTAGGGAATTGCAACTTTCCATCTTATCTAAAATCTTTTTACTATCCCAATGGATACAAGTCACTCCTACTCACTATACTGAAAGCAGATTTTATCAAGCTTTGCAGGAAAAAAAAAAAGTAGTATGTCATTTTAAACATTTTTTTGTTTTTATCAGGAAAAGAAAGATCGAGGAATTAACAGGAAACATTTATAGCTGTCCCAGAAAATTCATAGAAATATTTCAGTGTTTCAATAACTTTGTTATATAATCGCTTCTTTATTTAGCAAATACCTATGAAGTTCAGAATAGTATTTTGCAAAACTGAAATTATCTAAAACTAAAAAAAAGTTATAAAAAAGAATTATCCAATCAGCATCCACATGTGCCAAGAACATGCTGCATTTTAATTTTCTGTTATTAATGTTACCTTTTTTACAAGTTCTCACTCATTTTAGTAGCCATGGAAAACCATTAACCTGATAATTAAGCATATGCCAGGTATTCCCATGTTAGTCAGTCTCATTTTGTCAAATCTTCAGTCATATGACTTAATATGACTCTCTAACAGAGCTATCCCTTCCTTCCCTCTCCTCCTTCCCAAGACAGTGCTTTGTAGAAAGGAAATCTTTATTATCTTTGGGGCGGTTGGTGTAGAGGGCCTTAACTTTGTGCAAATCTTTTTGGTCTCCACGGCATGGTGCAGGTGGTCCCTGGATGTGTGCTGTTTTCCACCAAGGCACAGTTAGTCTGGTTCCTTCCAGGACCCTGACACAATCCTAGGCTACTGGAACTTGTCAAACCCTCTCCCGGCTCTCTTGCCTGTATCTTGACACCCACAGGTACGTTTCTTTCAAAGACCTGCTGAGACGTGATAGAGGAAAAGGGGAATGTGGTCTGGTACACACAGCATAGCCTAGAACCCTTGCAACCTGGTCATCACTCAGGCGACTTCCTGTGGCCAGCCCCTCCTCCAGAAATCTCAAGCATCTTGACATCTCTTAGGGGCTGATTGGAACGTTGGGGTCCTTTAGAAACCACATTGTGACTGAAAGTTGCCGGGGTGGATGCGGAAAGTCATAGGAGGGAAAGAGACAAATCAGGCCTAAGCCTGCCATGGCACTATTTTTATTGTCCTGCTGTCACTGTCTCTTCTCTCCATCATTCTTAATGGGGAGCAGGGCAAAAGCTCTCCTTCCAGCTTTTCCTCAACAATCAAATATGCTTTGCAGCTATGGAGCTTAACCCCAGAGACAGGAGGTCAAAACATATTAGTCTTCCTATCGGAGTCCCTCTCTCTCTCTCTCATTTCTCTTTCCTTGGAGGGAGAAAGGCAAACTTTCAGCTTCTTCCTGCCAGGCAAGCCCTTCTCCTCTGAGGGATCACAGTGGCCTCCTTGCCAAGGTGGCATTTGGTCTGTACCCTTTCCCAAAGCCGTTGTGGTGGACAGAATACCAAGAGGGAATCTAGTTTATGAATAAGGGAAATTAACTTGACAGATCCTTTTAAAATAGACTGCCCTCTACATAAACTACACAGCACTGTGCTTGGTTCTGTGAACAAGCAAAATGAAAAATTATTTCCTCTCCTAACGGTCTAAGTTGAACGTATCAGAAATCTCACTGTGAGACACAATTTTTGTGGAGTAAGGAATCTTACATCATTCATGATAAAAAACAATTTCCATTTACTGACCAGACAAATATCTCAGTCTTCACATTCTTTTTTTCCTGTGTCTTCAGTTTTGTTATATTTCTGAAATTGATGAATTGCCTTATGAAGAGCTGTGTTTTACTTTAATAGCTATTGTTTTGCAAAGATAACGTTTAACGTTAAGGCTTTTGAGATATCCATCCCCCTCCTCAGTTTTTTACACCCTCCCTCCTGCAGTATTTAAAAATACAAGATACGATATTATTTTGTCCGTAATACCTCAGTTTATATCTCTAGCAGGTAAGGCCTTTTTAAAAACATAACCACATTATTATGATTACCACATCTAAAACACAATAATAATTCCTTAATATCACCTAATAATTATTCTGTATTCAGATCTTTCTGGTTGTCTCGAAAATCCGTTTTGCGAGTTGCAGTGTTTGAGTCAGAGTCCAAACAAGGTCCATTCACTGCATTTGGCAGATACTGTTCCGTGTCTCTTACACAAGTTAAAAAACTGAAAAGAAAAAAGTGGAGCAGGCAGAACTTTCTTCTCTGTTTATAGTTATATTCCCTATAGAACATCATTATTTTAAAGTTTTTGATTTATCCTTACAAGTTTCTTTTTGAAAATATAAATCAATGTATATCTGAATCCCCTTTCTTACCAAAAAAATTACATATGTATATCTATATGTTCAGCATATTCTACACGTTGCTTCACATCCTTTTTGTTTCTTCTCTTAAAAATATATTCTGGATATCACTTCATATCAACCTATAGACATATCTCTGTGACTACACGGTATTCCATTGTGAGAATGTTTTTTCCCACAGTTGTTCCCACATTTTGATGGGCTTTTTGTGATTATAAGAAATCAAATTTTTCTTCGTATTTTTGGAGGTGTATCTCAAACAAGATTCCTAGGAGCGAGATTACTGGATCAAAGGATAAAGGTATATGTAGCTTTTCCAAGTATTTCCAAATTCCTCCCTATAGGGGGTGTACATTTTGCAGTCCCGCCAGCAAACGCGTGAGAGGAGCTCTTTCCAAGAGCCTAGACAACAGGAGATTGCTCAAATTTATAAATTTTTGTGATGCTAATGGAAGAGAAATGGTATCTCAGTGTAATTTTAAATTGAATTCCTCTTATTTTAAGTAAGATTAAACACCATTTCATGTGTATAAGGGACATCTACATTTCTTTTTTTTTTTGCCTCTCACTGTTGTGGCCTCTCCCGTTGTGGAGCACAGGCTCTGGACGCGCAGGCTCAGCGGCCATGGCTCACGGGCCCAGCCGCTCCGCGGCATGTGGGATCTTCCCGGACTGGGGCACGAACCCGTGTCCCCTGCATCGGCAGGCGGACTCTCAACCACTGCGCCACCAGGGAATCCCCTACATTTCTTTTTATGTGTCTATCCACTTATTTTACCCATTTTCCATAAGATTCTTTTTTATTCTTCTCAAGTTTTAAAAAGCACTTTAATATCAAAATATTATTTATTTTTCTGTGACGTAAGTTCTACATGATTTTCCCAGTTTGTCTTTTTATTTGCTTATGCTGTTTGCCATGCAAAACTTTGATTTTTTATTTCATAGAGCAAATTTATAAATCATTTTCCTTATTGTTCTTGGATTCTTTGTCACATTTAGAAAAATTTTCCCTACACCCATGTTATAAAGAAACTCACTCTTGTTTTCTTACTGTACTTGTGATTCTTTTTATTCCCTTGCTTTAAAACTCTGATTCTTTTATGGTTTCTTCTCTATTACAGTATGAAGAATGAGTTTAATTTTATATTTTTCCATATGGCTATCCAGTGAGCCCAACAATACTTACTAAAATGTTCTTTGTTACCCCACTGTTTTTAGGTGCTGCCTTTAACATAAATTCCCATATGCAATTAGGGTTTTTTTTTTCTGGACTTTCAACTCTAGTACATTGGTCTGTTTTTCTATTCACATACCAAACCATACTGTTTTAATGGGCTCTATAATGTTTTAACCTCTCATAAGGCCAGAGCCCTCTCCTCCATTTGCAAGAACTTCTTGGAAGTTCTTGTTTACTTTTCCAAATGAACTTTATAACCAACTTGTCTTGCTCCAGGATAAAAGAAAAGAATGTATGGTTATTTTATTGAAATGCAGTGAACTTATAAACATTGGGGATTTTTTAAATTGGGTCTTCCTATCCAGAAATATGGTATCTTTTCATGTCTCCAAGGGTATTTTGGCATCTTTTAGGTATTTTTCTTCATTTAGGTTTTGTCCCTTTCTTTTTAAGTTTATGTATTTTATTTTGTTTTATATTATACATTTTCTTTTAGTGATTGTAACATATGTTGTTTCTTCTACTATATTTTCTAACTGGTTATTATTTGTGTATTAGAATGCTACAGATTTCAACATTTTTATTTTATAGCTTGCTAGTTTAGCTTTAGAGTAGGTTTTTATTTTATTAAGGTTATTTATTTTATTTTTTTAATTGGCTTGTTTCTTTTTTTGCTGTACAGTTCTATGAATTTTAACACATTTAACACATTCATGTAACCAACACCAAAATCAGGATACAGAATCCCCTTGTGCTATCTCACTGATAGTCATCCCCTCAACCTACCCATGATGCTGAGAGCTGTGAAGGAAGGATATCTTCCAGGCCTCTCTCCTTGACCAGTAGCTGGCCATCTTCATGATCATATAGCATCCTCACTGTGTGCATGTCTCTGTGTCCAAATTTCACCTTTTCTGAAAGACATCAGCCATATTGGTGTCCTACCCTAATGACCTCATTTTAACTTGATCACCTCTGTAAACACCCTATCTCCAAACAAAGTCTCATTCTGAGGTACTGGGGGGTTAGGACTTCAACATAAGAATTTGGGTGGGGGGGAGATAATTCAACCTATAACAGGTGATTTATATGAAAACCAGATCAAGGGCTAATTGGACAGTCTGCCTCTGGGGTAGCTGTTTAGTATAAAACTGCTTGTGATTTGCTATGTGAGAAAAATAGAATTGTTAAGTACAGGGACTTAAGACAAACTGCCTTATAGGTGTACCTAGAGCTACATTACAGTAAGTATCACTTTATTTCTCTGTAAATTAAGCATATTTGTTTTATTTAGGAGCCTTTATGAGTGCAAATTATAGTTCTGCCACTATCACGAACTTGACTGACCAGCCTGTAGATTGTTTACATCTAGTATTTTAAGTTAGAAATTATTGTTCTTATTGGAAAATAAGTAAAATTTAAATTTTTAATTTTATGCAGTTTTTTAAAGATATTTTGATTGGTGTATTTCAGGATTTTTAATGTTTGTAGGCATTAAACAATGACTTCCCACTGCTTCATCTGAGTATCTGGTAAAATTCCAAAGAAGTGTAGGTCATAAATAACTCAGTTATTTTAGAAATAAATATCTTCAATATATTTAAGGGCATCAATGGTGATATTCTTCATAAAAAAAATGTTAAGTGTGAATTTGAATTGTATGATATCTTTTGCCATTTTGTTTTGAAAATTCTATGTTAACAACACATTATATAGGTTTTCTAGCCTTATTTATTTCCCTTTCATTGTAGTTTAACTTCAGAGCTGTTCTCGGCATCTTTATGCAATTTTATGCAGTTAGGTTCCTGAGCCTTCTGGCAATACTATTACAGATTGACCTTGGCATCTAGCAAATTAATATAAATTTGAACCTAAATATAATGTATTTCTCTTCAAAGTACAGAGGATATATGAAATGAATTCAGAAATTTTGCCATTGATTTGAATTTGAGTTAAATAGTTTTGTGTTCTCCTTGAGGGACAGAGGTCTGTGGCTCTGGATGACTGGGGAAAAAGATCAAAATTCACAGTGGTTTTCCTGAAAATTACTGCATAGAATTATTTTTCCTCTACTCAATATCTTTGTAAAGCATGTTACTGTAATTTTCCTACTCACAAAGTCAGCTTTCACTGTACAATGAATATTCATATGATTGCATAGGGTTGAATGACAGAAATTGCAAATAATTTCATCTGAGACCAATCTTTCTGTAGAAGTATTTTATTGAAGTCTTCAAAGTAATCATAAACATATCACTGTGCTCTGGAAAGACATCTAATTCCATAAATTGAGCTCACAGGCTTAACTTATTTTATCTCCTTATTTTAGATAGGCATTTTCCAAAAACAAACTCTATCACTGAAGAATGTAGGACTGTTTCTTTAGAGCCTTCCATGCTTAACTTGAAAGCTGTCAACCCAGGAGGCTGAAACAGAGCAAGATTATGAAACCTAAGTGAATAGCTCATTCTTCGCGCCCATGCCCTTGCTGCGTGCTGCCCCATGGTACAGGCCTGGGAGGTATGCACTATGATAGCTAATGAAGCACTTCCTTTATGTCCCACTGACCAGAACTCTTATTTGAAGCCCGCATATTATGCCACTGAAATCGTACAATGTCAGCCTTTGTTCTGGCTAGTAGAAGCTGTTTCTTGTCTTTTCTGTGGCTAAATTTTATGCATCAAACTTGTGAGACCCTTTATTAATACATGTGGCTGTCATTAAACCACACTGCCGTTTGTGAAGTTGGTCTTGTTTGTTTGTTTTGTTGTGTTCTCCCCTCTTTTATTATAACACCCCCCCAAGCCACAAATTTATCATTTTGAAACCACTCAGAGACAAAGGCTTAGAAGTGAAAACCCTCCTGCAAGGCCCTCCTCTATGTTAAATATAGTGATAACAAGTAACATTATAAGAATAAAATTCACCCAGAATGAAGAGAACAGCATCAAATGGATCAAAATTAATTGGACTGCCTAATCCTAAATGTAGTTGAGAAGTATTAAAGTGGTCCGCTTGTTATATTTTAAGATGTTATTCTCATACGGTGTTATCTGATTAGGGACCTTCCTTCCTCAACTGTTAATTACATAGATATGTCCCAACGCAAGCTTCGATAAAGTGAGCTAAAGAGCAATCAAGAGTGACTGCCATAGAGCTCTATAAAATATGGGCTTCAGTTTACCTAAATACACACAAGAAATGTTGAAAGTTTCCTCAGAGCATATAAATTTTAAAAAGAAAAAAATTTGAAGGAGTTGCATCAATTCCTTCCTTTTGCTTCTTGTAATGTGATAGGGACAGCAGCAGCCGTCTCTTGGGGTGGTGTTAAGTACTGTAAGTGACAATATGGACAAGAGCTTATTACCCGGGACTTCCCGGGTGGCGCAGTTGTTAAGAATCCGCCTGCCATTGCAGGGGACACAGGTTCGAGTCCTGGTCCGGGAAGATCCCACATGCCGCAGAGCAAGTAAGCCCATGTGCCACAACTACTGGGCCTGCCTGCACTCTTGAGCTCAAGAGCTGCAACTACTGAAGCCCATGTGCCTAGAGTCCACGCTCCACAACAAGAGAAGCCACCACAATGAGAAGCCCAGGCACTGCAACAAAGAGTAGCTCCCGCTTGCCGCAACTAGAGAAAGTCCGTGCACAGCAATGAAGACCCAACACAGCCCAAAATTAATTAATTAATTAATTTTTTTTAGAAAAGAGCTTATTATCCAATACATGGACATTGTGGTCACCACCATCATTACAGTTCTGGAGTAGATTTAATAGTGAACCTGAAGACTGAGATCCTTCTAATACTAGCTCTTCCATTATGAGTTATCTAATTTTTAATAAGCGTTTTACTTTTCTGATAAAATTTCGTATTTGTATCTTACCAACCCAATAAGATGGTCCAAAGCACTATCTTGCACTTGAAAATACTTTGAATGGCAAATAACTACAAGTTACTTCCTCCGATGAAAAAACTTTTAAAAGTTATTAAAACACGTGAACTC
Source organism: Delphinapterus leucas (assembly GCF_059928025.1). NCBI lineage: Eukaryota > Metazoa > Chordata > Mammalia > Artiodactyla > Monodontidae > Delphinapterus > Delphinapterus leucas. Next base: position 20,517,613 of record NC_143149.1, read on the forward strand.
CTTGGGTCCTACTAGTTTAACATTGCTACCATCCTCATATTTTTTCTGATTTTCTAACCTCCCAATTTTAATGAGATTATCAAACTTTTCAGGTCAATAGAATATAAATGCCAGAAAAGTAAATCTCACAATGCCAGCCTTTGTTCAACTAGCAGAGGTCAAGTTCTGTCCTTTCCTCTGCTAAAATGCATGCACCAAACTTGTTAAACTCTTTAAACATAGATGAATACCCCTACATAGAATTTATTTTGTATTCCTCCTTTCATTTCATATTTTTAGCTTAAAAAATGTAAAAATGTTTTCTATCAAATAGTATAGTCTTTGATTAAGGAACATGTTGTTAGTGCATAAAGCTATAATCTGAATTAGTTTCAGATTTTGATTTCAGGTTAGAACATATGTATTAACATTAGAATACATTCATAGACTGTAATATTAATAATAGCATTAATGCATTTGTGTCAGACCCGTAGTATATCCAATAATTGCTTAATCAGCTCTCCACACCACACATTAAGATATTTTTGAAGTATACCTAAAAAAACTATTGAATTCTCATAAAATTTCCCAAAATATGATGATGTCCCTCCTTTACATTCCTCACCTAATACTTGTATTGCTTAGAAGTATGTTAGAGATCAAAATCAATTTTGGGGAAGAAATCATTTGGAGTAGGAGATTAAAACCACAAATACGGTTCTGCCAACATTTTCAAATTATATGTAGTTCTCCTTTTCTAAGTATGTCACTGTCTCACAGAAAAAGATATCTCGGGTAAGTATCTATTTTATACTTGACAAGTTTATCTGAACAAAATTATTAAACAAAGAGAAATTCCATATGAGATTATAGTGCTACTTAGTCAATATTTTTAGCAATTTGTATTTGAGTTCCAAATTATCATCTTGCTTGGGTGCTTCTCAGGAGAGATAGTATTTTTTCCATCTATTTGGCATGCCCACCCTCCACCCCTCAGTGTAAACTGTATCTCACAGTCAGATCTGCTGTAGCCCAGTGACTCAGAAACATCATGTTCTACGACTCACAGAGCAAAAGGAATTCAAAAGGATACCTAGCAACATACTTCCACTTATATAGTAATCCATTTCCCACAAAAGGACAGTAAATTTTTAAAAATTTCTATGTAATTTCATTCCTACAGTTTTTCCTACCACTACTATTTGAAGACACTTGTGTCATTGGAAGTCTAGAATTATTAGATATTAAAAGTAATCAGATAATAATAAAAATTGAGTAATTGGAATATGGACAAGAAATTGTGGTTATGAGGTTAGAAACTCACAAAAGAGCCCAAGAGTCTCAATTCTAGGAGTCATCCGAGGGTGCTTCCTCTTACCCATCACACACTTCCAATCAGTCACAAAATCCCGTGACAACACCTCGGCAAACTGGCTGCTTCCCTTTTGTGCCTTTTCAAATCCCCTAGCCAAGGATGCCACCATTTTCCACTGGACTAAATGCACCTATCTTCAAGTTGCATTCACAAGCTCTCAACTCTTCTCACGTTCTTCACTTCATTTCTTCCTTCCTTCCACTCCAACTCCTTTCTAAACAATTATCCTCACTGCAACCACAATGAGGCACAACTCAGACTCTGTCCCTCCCTTTCATGTTTCTTACTGTTTCTTGTCATTTTGTCTTGTCTGAAACCACTGGTTTCAAGTTACTCTTCGAACACGGATTGGCTTTTTCAGATTGCAGAACAAAAACAAAACAAAACAAAAAAACAGTGAAGCATTCGGGATAATACTGTTACTAAAGGCTTTCTGTAAAAACACTTGAGGGAGGAGGAGCTTCCAGATGGCAGAAGAGTAAGACGTGGAGATCACCTTCCTCCCCACAAATACATCAGAAATACATCTACATGTGGAACAATTCCTAAAGAACACCTACTGAACGCTGGCAGAAAACCTCAGACCTCCCCAAAGGCAAGAAACTCCCCACGTACCTGGGTAGGGCAAAAGAAAAAAGAAAAAACAGAGACGAAAGAATAGGGACGGGACTGCACCAGTGGGAGAGAGCTGTGAAGGAGGAAAGGTTTCCACACACTAGGAAGCCCCTTCGCAGCCAGAGACTGTGAGTGGTGGAGGGGGGAAGTTTCGGAGCCACAGAGGAGCGCAGCAACAGGGGTGTGGAGGGCAAAGCGGGGAGATTCCCGCACAGAGGATCTGTGCCGACCGGCACTCACCAGCCCGAGAGGCTTGTCTGCTCACCTGCCGGGGTGGGCGGGGCTGGGAGCTGAGGCTTGGGCTTCGGTCGGTCCCAGGCAGAGGACTGGGGTTGGCGGCGTGAACACAGCCTGAAGGGGCTAGTGCGCCACAGCTAGCCGGGAGCGAGTCCAGGACAAAGTCTGGACCTGCCGAAGAGGCAAGAGGCTTTTTCTTCCCTCTTTGTTTCCTGGTGCGCGAGGAGAAAGGATTAAGAGCACTGCTTAAAGGAGCTCCAGAGACGGGCGCGAGCCGCAGCTATCAGCATGGACCCCAGAGACGGGCATGGGACGCTAAGGCTGCTGCTGCCGCCAGCAAGAAGCCTGTGTGCAAGCACAGGTCACTCTCCACACCTCCCCTCCCGGGAGCCTGTGCAGCCCACCACTGCCAGAGTCCCGTGATCCAGGGACAACTTCCCCGGGACAAGGCACAGTGCACCTCAGGCTGGTGCAACGTCACGCCGGCCTCTGCCGCCGCAGGCTCGCCCCGCATCCGTACCCCTCCCTCCCCCCGGCCTGAGTGAGCCAGAGCCCCCAAAGCAGCTGCTCCTTTAACCCCATCCTGTCTGAGCAAAGAACAGACGCCCTCAGGCAACCTACATGCAGCGGCGGGTCCAAATCCAAATTCGAACTCCAGGAGCTGTGCAAACAAAGAAGAGAAAGGAAAATCTCTCCCAGCAGCCTCAGGATCAGTGGATTAAATCTCCACAGTCAACTTAATATACCCTGCATCTGTGGAATACCTGAATAGACAACAAATCATCCCAAATTGAGAAGGTGGATTTTGGAAGCAATGATATATATATATATTTTCCCCCTTTTCTCTTTTTGTGAGTGTGTATGTGTATGCTTCTGTGTGTGATTTTGTCTGTATAGCTTTGCTTTTACCATTTGTCCTAGGGTTCTGTCTGTCCAGGTTTTTTTGTTTCTTTTGTTTTTTCTGTTTGTTTGGGGTTTCTTTTAGTATAGTTTTTAGCGCTTCTTATCATTGCTGGATTTATTTTTTGGTTTGGTTGCTCTCTTCTTTCTTTTTTTTAATTACATAAAAATTTTTTTGAATAATTATTTTTTATTTTAATAACTTTATTTTATTTTATCTTCTTCTTTCTTTCTTTCTTTCTTTCTTTTTCTCCCTTTTATTCTGAGCTATGTGGATGACAGGCTCTTGGTGCTCCAGCCAGGTGTCAGGGCTGTGCCTCAGAGGTGGGAGAGCCAAGTTCAGGACATTGGTCCACAAGAGAACTCCCAGCTCCACATAATATCAAATTGCGAAAATCTCCCACAGATCTCCATCTCAACGCCAGCACCCAGCTTCACTCAACGACCAGCAAGCTACAGTGCTGGACACCCTATGCCAAACAACTAGCAAGACAGGAACACAACCCCATCCACTAGCAGAGAGGCTGCTGAAAATCATAATAAGGCCACAGACACCCCAAAACACATCACCAGATGTGGACCTGCCCACCAGAAAGACAAGATCCTGCCTCATCCACCAGAACACAGGCACTACTCCAGTCCCTTCAACCAGGAAGGCTACAGAACCCACTGAACCAACCTTAGCCACTGGGGGCAGATGCCAAAAACAACGGGAACTATGAACCTGCAGCCTGTGAAAAGGAGACCCCAAACACAGTAAGTTAATCAAAATGAGAAGATAGAGAAACACACAGCAGATGAAGGAGCAAGGCAAAACCCCACCAGACCTAAAAAATGAAGAGGAAATAGGCAGTCTACCTGAAAAAGAATTCAGAATAATGATAGTAAAGATGATCCAAAATCTTGGAAAAAGAATGGAGAAAATACAAGGAACGTTTAACAAGGACCTAGAAGAATTAAAGAGCAAACAAACAGTGATGAAAAACACAATAAATGAAATTAAAAATTCTCTAGAAGGGATCAATAGCAGAATAACTGAGGCAGAAGAACGGATAAGTGACCTGGAAGATAAAATAGTGGAAATAACTACTGCAGGGCAGAATAAAGAGAAAAGAATGAAAAGAATTGAGGACAGTCTCAGAGACCTCTGGGACAAAATTAAACACACCAACATTTGAATTATAGGGGTCCCAGAAGAAGAAGACAAAAAGAAAGGGACTGAGAAAATATTTGAAGAGATTATAGTTTAAAACTTCCCTAATATGGGAAAGGAAATGGTTAATCAAGTCCAGGAAGCACAGAGAGTCCCATACAAGATAAACCAAGGAGAAACACACCAACACATATTAATCAAACTATTAAAAATTAAATACAAAGAAAAAATATTAAAAGCAGCAAGGGAAAAACAACAAACAACACACAAGGGAATCCCCATAAGGTTAACAGCTGATCTTTCAGCAGAAACTCTGCAAGCCAGAAGGGAGTGGCAGGACATATTTAAAGTGATGAAAGGGAAGAACCTACAAGCAAGATTACTCTACCCGACAAGGATCTCATTCAGATTCCATGGAGATTCAAAAACTTTACAGACAAGCAAAAGCTAAGAGAATTCAGCACCACCAAACCAGCTTTACAACAAATGCTAAAGGAACTTCTCTAGGCAGGAAACACAAGAGAAGGAAAAGACCTACAATAACAAACCCCAAACAATTAAGAAAATGGTAATAGGAACATACATATCAATAATTACCTTAGGGCTTCCCTGGTGGCTAAGTGGTTGGGGGTCCGCCTGCCGGTTCAGGGGACGTGGGTTCATGCCCCAGTCTGGGAGGTTCCCACGTGCTGCGGGGTGGCTGGGCCCGTGGGCCGTGGCCACTGGGCCTGCGCATCCAGAGCCTGTGCTCCGCAGCAGGAGGGGCTGCAGCGGTGAGAGGCCCGCATACTGCAAATAATAATAATAATAATAATTACCTTAAATGTAAAAGGATTAAATGCTTCAACCAAAAGACATAGACTGGCTGAATGGATACAAAAACAAGACCTGTATATATGCTGTCTACAGGAGACCCACTTCAGACCTAGGGACACATACAGACTGAAAGTGAGGGGATGGAAAAAGATATTCCATGCAAATGGAAATCAGAAGAAAGCTGGAGTAGCAATTCTCATATCAGACAAAATAGACTTTAAAACAAAGAGTATTACAAGAGACAAGGACACTACATAATGATTAAGGGATCAATCCAAGAAGAAGATATAACAATTGTAAATATTTATGCACCTAAGATAGGAGCACCTCAATGCATAAGTCAAATGCTAACAGCCATAGAAGGGGAAATTGACAATAACACAATCATAGTAGGGGACTTTAACACCCCATTTTCACCAACGGACAGATTATCCAAAATGAAAATAAATAAGGAAACACAAGTTTTAAATGATACATTAAACAAGATGGACTTACTTGATATTTATAGGACATTCCAACCAAAAACAACAGAATACACTTTTTTCTCAACTGCTCATGGAACATTCTCCAGGATAGATCATACCTTGAGTCACAAATCAAGCCTTGGTAAATTTAAGAAAATTGAAATCGTATCAAGTATCTTTTCCGACCACAACGCTATGAGACTAGATATCAATTACAGGAAAAAATATGTAAAAAATACAAACAAATGGAGGCTAAACAATACACTACTTAATAACCAATAAGTCACTGGAGAAATCAAAGAGGAAATAAAAAAATACCTAGAAACAAATGATAATGAAAACACGACAACCCATAACCTATGGGATGCAGTAAAAGCAGTTATAAGAGGGAAGTTTATAGCAATACAATCCTACCTTAAGAAACAAGAAACATCTCAAATAAACAACCTAACATTACACCTAAAGTAATTAGAGAAAGAGGAACAAAAAAACCCAAAGTTAGCAGAAGGAAAGAAATCATAAAGATCAGATCAGAAATAAATGAAAAAGAAATGAAGGAAACGATGGCAAAGATCAATAAAACTAAAGGCTGGTTCTTTGAGAAGATAAACAAAATTGATAAACCATTAGCCACACTCATCAAGAAAAAAGGGAGAAGACTCAAATCAATAGAATTAGAAATGAAAAAGGAGAAAAAAATGACACTGCAGAAATACAAAGTATCATGAGAGATTACTACAAGCAACTCTATGCCAATAAAATGGACAACCTGGAAGAAATGGACAAATTCTTAGAAATGCACAACCTTCCGAGACTGAAACAGGAAGAAATAGAAAATATGAACAGACCAATCACAAGCACTGAAATGTAAACTGTGATTAAAAATCTTCCAACAAACAAAAGCCCAGGACCAGATGGCTTTACAGGCGAATTCTATCAAACATTTAGAGAAGAGCTAACACCTATCCTTCTCAAACTCTTCCAAAATATAGCAGAGGGAGGAACACTCCCAAACTCATTCTAAGAGGCCACCATCACCCTGATACCAAAACCAGACAAAGATGTCACAAAGAAAGAAAACTACAGGCCAATATCACTGATGAACATAGATGAAAAAATCCTCAACAAAATACTAGCAAACCGAATCCAACAGCACATTAAAAGGATAATACACCATGATCAAGTGGGGCTTATCCCAGGGATGCAAGGATTCTTCAATATATGCAAATCAATCAATGTGAGAAACAATATTAACAGATTGAAGGAGAAAAACCAAATGATCATCTCAATAGATGCAGAAAAAGCTTTCAACAAAATTCAACACCCATTTATGATAAAAACTCTCCAGAAAGTAGGCATAGAGGGAACTTACCTCAACATAATAAAGGTCATATATGACAAACCCACAGCCAACATCATTCTCAATGGTGAAAAACTGAAACCATTTCCACTAAGATCAGGAACAAGACAAGGTTGCCCACTCTCAGTACTATTATTCAACATAGTTTTGGAAGTTTTAGCCACAGCAATCAGAGAAGAAAAAGAAATAAAAGCAACCCAAATCAGAAAAGATGAAGTAAAACTGTCACTGTTTGCAGGTGACATGATACTATACATAGAGAATCCTAAAGATGCTACCATAAAACTACTAGAGCTAATCAATGAATTTGGTAAAGTAGCAGGATACAAATTAATGCACAGAAATCTCTTGCATTCCTATATACTAATGATGAAAAATCTAAAAGTGAAATTAAGAAAACACTCCCATTTACATTGCAACAAAAAGAATAAAATATCTAGGAATAAACCTACCTAAGGAGACAAAAGACCTGTACGCAGAAAATTAAAAGACACTGATGAAAGAAATTAAAGATGATACAAACAGATGGAGAGATATACCATGTTCTTGGATTTGAAGAATCAACATTGTCAAAATGACTATACTACCCAAAGCCATCTACACATTCAATGCATTTTTCACAGAATTAGAACAAAAAATTTCACGATTTGTGTGGAAACACAAAAGACCCTGAATAACAAAAACAATCTTGAGAAGGAAAAACGGAGCTGGAGGAATCAGGCTCTGAGACTTCAGACTATACTACAAAGCTACAGTAATCAATATAGTATGGTACTGGCACTGAAACAGAAATATAGATCAATGGAACAGGATAGAAAGCCCAGAGATAAACCCACATACATATGGTCACCTTATCTTTGATAAAGGAGGCAAGAATATACAATGGAGAAAAGACAGCTTCTTCAATAAGTGGTGCTGGGAAAACTAGACAGCTACATGTAAAAGAATGAAATTAGAACACTCCCTAACACCATACACAAAAATAAACTCAAAATGGATTAAAGACCTAAATGTAAGGCGAGACACTATCAAACTCTTAGAGGAAAACATAGGCAGGACACTCTATGACATAAATCACAGCAAGATCCTTTTTGACCCATCTCATAGAGAAATGGAAATATAAACAAATGGGACCTAATGAAACTTAAAAGGTTTTGCACAGCAAAGGAAATCATAAACAAGACGAAAAGACACCTCTCAGAGTGGGAGGAAATATTTGCAAATGAAGCAACTGACAAAGGATTAATCTCCAAAATTTATAAGCAGCTCATGCAGCTCAATATCAAGAAAACAAACAACCTAATCCAAAAATGGGCTGAAGACCTAAACAGACATTTCTCCAGAGAAGATATACAGATTGCCAACAAACACATGAAAGAATGCTCAACATCATTAATCATTAGAGAAATACAAATCAAAACTACAATGAGATATTATCTCACATCGGTCAGAATGGCCATCATCAAAAAATCTACAAACAATAAATGCTGGAGAGAGTGTGGAGAAAAGGGAACCCTCTTGCACTGTTGGTGGGAATATAAATTGATACAGCCACTATGGAGAACAGTATGGAGGTTCCTTAAAAAACTACAAATAGAACTACCATACGACCCAGCAATCCCACTACTGGGCATATACCCTGAGAAAACCATAATTCATAAAGAGTCATGTACCACAATGTTCATTTCAGCTCTATTTACAATAGGCAGGACATGGAAGCAACCCAGAGTGTCCATCAACAGATGAATGGATAAAGAAGATGTGGCACATATATACAATGGAATATTACTCAGCCATAAAAGCATACAAAATTGAATCATTTGAAGTGAGGTGGATGGATCTAGAGTCTCTCATACAGAGTGAAGTAAGTCAGAAAGAGAAAAACAAATACCGTATGCTAACACATATATATGGAATCTAAAAAACAAACAAAATGGTCATGAAGAACCTAGGGGCAAGGTGGGAAATAAAGATGCAGACCTACTAGAGAATGGACTTGAGGATACGGGGAGGGGGCAGGGTAAGCTGGAACAAAGTGAAAGAGTGGCATGGACATATATACACTACCAAATGTAAAATAGATAGCTAGTGGGAAGCAGCTGCATAGCACAGGGAGATCAGCTTGGTGCTTTGTGACCACCTAGAGGGGTTGGATAGGGAGGGTGGAAAGGAGGGAGACGCAAGAGGGAAGAGATATGGGGATATATGTATATGTATAACTGATTCACTTTGTTATAAAGCAGAAACTAACACACCATTGTAAAGGAATTATACTCCAATAAAGATGTTAAAAATAATGAAAATAAAAAATAGATAAAAAGGACATGAAAAAAATTCAATATCAAGAATTATTAGAGACATGCAAATTTAAACTACAAAATGTATCACCTCACACTAGTCTGAATGGCCATCAGAAAAAAATATCTGCAAACAATAAATGCTGAATGGGTGTCCGAGAATGGGTACCCTCCTATGCTTTTGCTTCGATGTAAACCGGTAAGAGCCACTAATCAGAACAGAATGAAGGTGTCTTTAAAATGTAACAGTTGAGCTACCATATTCACCTGTCGAACCACTATTTGGCCTATAACCCAAGAAGACCAGAATTCAGAAAGACACAGGCACTCAAATGAGCACTGCAGTGATATTTACAATAGCCCGACATGGATGCTACCAAAATGTCCATCTACAGATGAATGGACAAAGAAGTGGTACATGTACACAATGGAATATTAGCCATGGAAAAGATGAAACAATGTCTTTTGCAGCACCACAAATGAGCCTAGAGATAATCCCACTACGTAAAGTAATTCAAAAAGAGAAGGATAAATATCCGATGATATCATTTACTGGTGTTACCTAAAAATTGATACCCATGGACATATTTCCACAAAGAAAGACCCATACAGACTTAGAAAAAGGTGAAAGGAGTGGAAAAATTAGGATGGTGGGGTTTACATACATTTAATAATACATATAAAATATATAATCAAGAAGGACCTACTGGTTGCCAAGAGAGGTCTACTCAATGCTCTGTAATGACCAACATGGGAAAGAACCTAAACCTGATTAGATATATGTACATGTATCTAATGAAACAGATTCTGTACACCTAGGACAAACAAGACATTGTAATCAAATTTACTCTGATAAGAAATAAAAATTAAATTAAACAAGAAGTAATGTGGAAAAAAAAACACTTGAGGAAGAAAGAGAAAGGAAATTGTTTAAGCAGCTGAAAAGTCTCCTGAGAAATAAAGTAACACTTAGTATTCAGCAGCTACTTCCCCCCGCCTCCTATCCAGTTCTCCTAACTGATGACCACTCATCCTTCAGGCCTCAGCTTACCTATCATTTTTTCAGACAAGCAGTTCCCTCATCCCCTACTGCTCATGCTTTCAGTACCCAGAATGTGCATAGAACAATTACCACCTTATCAATAAGTTCACAATTGGGTAATAAGTTGTTTACTGTCCTTCATAACTAATAGCCTGTAAGCCCTACGAGGCCTGGGAAAAGTCTGTCTTCCCCATCATTAAATTACGTGCTTTGCACATTTCCAATCGTCAATACATTTGGAAAATAATAAATAAATGAAATGATTAAATAATTGATTTGATAGCCTGGCAACATTTCTGGCAAGTCAGCAGCATCTCTCATAGCTTTCTTCTCTGAAGTAGGCATATGTTTTCCCTACAGTTGCATTGTATATAAAGGTGATTTAGGTTCTTGAAATAATTGACTCGTCAGGCCTTCTTCAGGAAAATGCACACCCATCAGGTGTCTAGCCTAGGCCTGCATTTGTGTTCTAATCTCTGGCACATGGTCTTGCCTGGGCAGCAGCATCAATTGGTACAGTCTAGTGACCTCTGCCCCAAAGCCCCCCAGGAGAGAGCAGGAAGCAGGCATCTCGAAGGAGTCTCATAGGAGGCAATGTAGCAGGAAGGCATCTGACCTAGACCCCTTAGAGTAGCTCTCAAAGTCTGCTGCACTTTAAAATAACTTCTTGGGGGGTGGCCAGCCCACAATCGATGCCAATTAAATCAGAATCTTAGGGGTTGGACCCAGACATCAGTATTTTCTACAACTCTCCAGGAGATTCCAGTGTGCAGCCAAGTTAGAGATCCCACACTATAGCACCTTGTTACCAGTGCTCTAGGACCAGTGTTGGGCATCACCTGGGGGAGTCTTACAAGGTCAGAACCACAGCTCCCCCCAGACCAACTGAACTGGAATTTGCATATTAAAACAAATCCCTTTGTGATTCCCATGCAGGTTAAGGTTGAGAAGCACTTCGCTATGATGCTTGTTCTAACTATCCCTTCATAAAATAGTCACACTTAGTGCCACCGTTACTACCGTATACCTGGCCAGTGTCTTTCTTTTCTCTCCTTCTGCCATCTCTCCCTCTCCCCCACCCATGCTCCAGCCATTCATAACTACAGCTCTGATGTGCCCCCTCCTTCTTTCTCAGTAAACTGTTTTTGTTTAAAACATTATAAAATATTTTAAACATTCAAAAATTTCAGAGGAAAAATACAACTAAAATCCTTGTACCCACCATTAATATGTTATAGGAATAAATCCTTACCATAGTTGGGACCTTTATTATTAAAAACAACACATTAAAAATAATAAAAATAAAGCCACTTCATCATTCCCATCCCACTTCATAATGTCCTCATTTTTCCAAAGCTGGTATGTACATACTGTATTTTTCCAAACACACCTTTTTTCCCATTTGGAATACCATAGCAAATAAAACACACAAGAAAGCCTGTCCTCACAGAGTTTATATTCTAGTGTGGGGAGAATCATAATAAGTATAGCACTAAGTACATTACTTTAGGAGCGTGAGGAAGTTCTGAAGAGTGTTGTAATTTTAAATACAGTGGTTTTAATTTTAAATTAAATTAGATTTTAATTTAATTTAAATTAAAACCAAGTGGTTTTAATTTTAAAAACGTACTGCTTTTCCATAAAAGTAAATAATTTTTCCCAATGTATCAAATAAAAAAAGGGCTATCTTGGAAGATGATATAGGAAAGGTAAGAGCAACCTGCCCCTACAATCAACCTACAGACTTGTTCTTAAAACAAAGCAATTTTAAGAAACAGATATGGAACTAGATTCTCTTACAACTATCTATGCCTACATATGTCAGGAAAATCCGTAAGTGCTCTGAGAGATATGTGTATGCAAATTGAAGACAGTGGTTTAAAAGAATGAGGGCTAAATGAAAATCTAAAAGTGAGATTCTTAGTTTTGGCTCACTATAACTGATTTTAAATACAGTCATGGAAGATCTCTCTGAAGAGAAGAAATCTGAACAGACAAGAAGGAGGGGAGGGAACGCGCCATGAGGTTGCTGAGGAAAAGTGTTACAGACGGAGGGAACAGCAAGAATAAGTATCCTCCACTGAGAGCAGCCTGGCATGTACAAAGACCAGCACAGGTGCTTGTGGGCTGGTTGGAGCAGATTAAAGAAACTGGAGGTTGACAGTGGAGAGTGAGTAAGAACCCAATCGTGTAGGGTGTTGTAGGCTGTTGGCAAACTCTTCAGGTTTTTCTCTGAGTAAGAAAAATAGCCATTGGAATATTCGAGCAGACATTTTAACAGGACTTCTCTGGCTGCCTTGACAGACTTTGGATAGGGGATGGGAAAGTGAAACGGGGGTTGGAGTACAAAGATAAAAGCAAAAGTCCAAGCAAGAGATGACAGTTTCTTGAACCAGCAGGGCAACAGTGGAGGTAGTAAGAAATAGTCATATTTTGGAGACATTTTGAAGTGTGAGCTTAAAAGACTTCTCATTGGCATTGGGCATGAGGTGTGAGGAAAGAGAAGAGTCAAGGATGAGAACTGGAAAGACTGAGTTATCATTAATGGAAACCGATTAAACGCAAGAAAAATAACTGGAGGGGAAGAATGGAAATGGGGTGTTTGGAAATTCTAATTCTGAGATGCCTTTTAGCCACCTAAGTGGAGAGATCAAGTAGGTATCACAGTATATAAGTCTGGATACCAAGGGGAAAAACATGGAGATGGCAATGTAGAAGGTTGAAAGTCATGAGCATAGGGATCATATTTAAAGCCATGAGGCCAGATGAAGTCATGGGAGAAGTGTTTATAGCTAAGAAGAGAAACAAGGAAGCCCTGTATCCTCTAATATCTAAGACTGGGAATATCAGGGACCCAGAAAAGGACCTGAGAAGGAGTAATGAGGGAAATACAAAATAAATAACAGGAAAATGTGGTGCTCTGGAAGCTCAGTGAAGAAAGTATTTCAAGGAGAAGGAAGTGATCAACCATATCAAATGCCCTCAAGTAAGACAAGGGCTGAGAATTAACCATAAGATTTATTAATGTGGAAGACTAGGGTGACCTTGACAAGAGTAGCTTTTGAAGTGATAGGGATCAAAGACACAAGGAAACTAGTTTTTTAGAGGATTGGAAGAGAGAAATAGAGACAATGAGTATAGATAACTCTTGCAATTCGTTCTATACAGGAGAATAGAAAAAGAAAGAGCTGGAGGACTAACTGGAATCAAGAGGGGATTATTTTTAATATGAAAGAAAATAGTATGTATGCTGATGAGACATCAAATCAAATGGGAAAACATAGAGATGCAGGAGACGGAAAGAGAAAGGCTTAAGTGATATCTACAGCAGGTGAGAGAGGAGGGGCTTTATTACACACGTATGGAAGGATTGGTCTCAGAGAGGCACACAGAGAATTCATCTAAAATAATAGGAAGAAAGGTCGTGGATACATATACAAAATCTGTCGGGTTTTGAATTTGAAATATAATGATTTATACAGTTTACTTCGTTGGTCATTAAAAATCCATGGCACATTAGTGGCTAATGCAATCAAAATTTAAATATGTTAATGTTGTTGATAACTATTGCATTAATGAGATCAATATTGTGTAAGCCAAAGTAACAAGATTTTAGTTTAATAGTCCTATTTCTAATTCTGTAGTTAGCCAATGACAGCCAGGTAAGTTTCTTAAAAACGTACTGCTTTTCCATAAAAGTAAATAATTTTTCCCAATGTATCAAATAAAAAAAGGGCTATCTTGGAAGATGATATAGGAAAGGTAAGAGCAACCTGCCCCTACGATCAACCTACAGACTTGTTCTTAAAACAAATCAATTTTAAGAAACAGATATGGAACTAGATTCTCTTACAACTATCTATGCCTACATATGTCAGGAAAATCCTTAAGTGCTCTGAGAGATACGTGTATGCAAATTGAAGACAGTGGTTTAAAAGAATGAGGGCTAAATGAAAATCTAAAAGTGAGATTCTTAGTCTTGGCTCACTATAACTGATTTTGGATTGTGTAAATCACTTCACCCACTGAATCTGAATTCTGTCTTTGCAAATTAAGGGACTTGGGCAAAGGCAATATTTTCCAAAGAGTTTTCCAGTGCATATTCCCATGAAGTGTTCTTGGACAGTGTGTGGGTGTGTGTGTGTTCAGGGTAGTTTGGAAAATACTATAAACTGTGCTATCTTTTAGTGGAAAAAACAATACACATTGGTAGAGTAAATTCACTGAAAATTCTTTTAGGAGAAAAACCCATTTAACTTCATTTAGCACATTGATTTCTATTTGACTGTATTCTATTTGACTGTAAAAACTTTTATTTTGTATTATAAAACACACTTCAAGAATCTCTGAACTGGAGTTGTCCGTGATTCTTTCTAGCTTATGATCCCATGATTAAACATAAAACATGTAGCTAGATTCAAGGGATAAGTGTAGTCACCAATCTGATTAAATGGTTTATCTATTCAATAGGGTTTAAGCTTGTTTTAAAAGAGTCAAAGCTGCTTTAGAAATAACTAAAAGAATGTACATAATGATATTTTGTTTTAAGATTCTGTTTATATCATTTCTTTTCTATTTTTACAAAGTACTTCTGCAGAAAACCATATGCCTCCCTGTATATTTCATCACCATTGGATGGGAATGAGGATTATCCTCAGCTTGAATTTTAAAATTCAGATTTCCCTTAAACATCTCAAGCAGATCATGTAAAATCTGCCTGGGTTACTGTCTCTTTCTCTTGTGTGGTTAAGATAGTTTCCTGGCTCTCAGACCAGGCTCTGGAATCTCAAGGATGAAGATACACCACTAGTTTCTCTAATATCAGAACTGGCCTGGCACATAGTAAGAACAATAAATACTTCCTAATGAATGTGAATGTTTCTGCCTGTTCCTATGTATCTCTAAAACAAGCCAGATCACCATCTTTGAAAACAATGGGAAGGATAAAAGGATAACGCATTGCTAGACTGACCCTTCAAGCTCCAGCATTTGCATATGATCCTTGAAAATCCAAATGTATTACGTCCTTGAACTGCCTTTGTCTATTTTGGCAGTAATACTCTCAGAGTTCTTTTGGAGATTAGTTTAATATGACCTTCCATTTCTGAAACCATGCAGGCCTATTTCAATCAACCTGTTCTTTTCCAGATGTTTTTTTCTGCCACATCTTTAACATGGCTTAAAAATTAATTCCTCTGCTGTTTAATGTATTAGCCTTTTTTAGACTAGTTGTGTCACATACATGAGTTATGCTGTGAGTATTAGCTACGCAGCAATGTTTCTGTGGAATTTCACTGGGATAGCTTATGAAAATGTAGAAGCACAGATAGTGGAAAAGATATTGTAGGGTTAAAACGGTTAAATTTGCTTTACCTCACCTAGTGCTCTACAGAGAGTTTTTGAAATAATTTTCGACTCAGCTAAAAAAATAATCAACAATAATACCAATCCATAGAAACTAGATTTCATTGATTACCAGCTATCTTGTTTATTGATATGTTGTCATAGAAGTAGATCATATTTCTATGCTATTAAGAGGTGGTGTGCTCTTAAGATATGCGGTCAACTAAAGCCACTGTATTGCTAACTCCATATGAGAGCTGACCAGGGTAAGAATAGTTTTCTGAACCTCCATTACAATTTTTATATCAAACTTCTTTTTCCAGAAGTGGTCATGTGTATGCATATTTTTATAGTTATATTATTGTTCTTAAGGTCAATACTTGACACTATTTGTTAAGCACCTGTTAAATGTCAGATGATGACAATAAAAAGAATTATCTCAGGCTTAACTGAGAGCTTTTTCCTTGAAGAAGCTATAAACAAGGCACACTGACTTTGAAGAAGAAGTCTTGGCAGTTGATGTAAGGCAGCTGAGTAGCTCTAATGGAACTGGAGTAAAAGGATGAGGGAGTAAACTCATTAATCTAACAATTCTCTACCATTTTCAGATGAATAACCTCTTGGGGGCATCTAAGAAAATGCCTCAAATGTCCCTTCTTTTACTTTTGTAAATATTTATTTTATATTCCTCATAGCTTTTTAATTTTCTTTTAAAATCCCGTAATGTTATGCATCGTCCTTATGTCTACTTCTATATTCCAGACCCTCACATGTCTCTACAAATCTCATCTCCTATTTTTCCCTCTGGAAACTAATTTGTTAATTCAGTTTGATAGTGGATGCTTGGTTTACAAGAATGAATGAGACATACACAGAAAGACAAGTATTAGTTGAGTGTGTGAGTGTTAAAATCTGCCAATATTGGAGTACAGAATGCTATGGAAACATACATAGTGTTAGCTAATCTGGTATGCGGGGCGGGTGAGATGAGGGTAAGGAGAGGGTAATTAAATGTAACAAAAAGAACTAATAAAAACAACAGCAAACATATTGAGTTCTTGCTCTGTGCTAGGCACCACACCTAATATATTAGCCTCATATATATATAAGCACTTAACATTTCAGAACTTAATATTAGCACTTAATGTTAGTATTTCATATTTTAAGTGCTATTTTAGATCAATCTATGGTGAAGTGTGGGGTTCTTGAGAAAATTTCAAAGCAGTGTTAACACTTGAATAGATTCTTGAAGATGAAAAAATTTCATTCAGAAGACAAGGAAGGAAGAGAGGTTCCAAGAAAGGGAACAACCAGTGAAAAGTGAGTGAGAGATAAAGGTGTTTTAAGAAATGGCAGGTATTTCAAAATGACTAGATAAAGTGTTTAGAGAGACAGGCGCTGAGAGAAGAAATTAGCAAGGGAGGAGGAGTCAGATATATGAAGGTGGGACTTGAGGCAGACGAGAGTACAAATTGAGGCTAAACATTTAAGCTATAAGTCAAGCTACCAAACACTTACATAAAGTCTGCTGTATTTTCCAACCTCAACAAATATGCCCTCTTAATTCATGAGCCATGTCTGTCTCTGTTGCCAGCAGAGACAAAACCCATCAACCTTTACAACATTCAGGGCAATAGGATGTACCCACCTTTCTTTTTCAGACAGAGAAAAAGAGATGGAGAGAAGTATTTCCCTGGGGCCTGAAGAGTGTTAGTCAAGAGAGTGATATCTATGGTTACAGTTCTGCTGTGTCAAAGACAGACGTATCGATTTTCTTCTTCAATAAATGTGACTTACTAGGGAAAGATCAATAATAATTATCAAGAATTTCCAGAAGGCTATAAAAAATCAGTTTGGTTGTTTATTATAAGTTTTGAGTTGAAAATATTATTATTTCCCAATTAAACTGCTTTTGATATAAGGTAATACTGTACTTTCATCATATCATCAGCTTTCTGTCAGATAATGTGAAATTTCCCTCATTATTTTATTGAACAGTCACATGCAATAAAAGTAGTTGATTCATCCAAAGATTTTAAGGAATTATTTGTCATAGACATTTAACACATGATTATTATTGAGTATTTTTTTATACTTAAGTCAAGAAGCAAGAACTTCTCCAAAGATTTCTTCACTCTTGGACACATAGAATGTCTATTTCAGGAAATGTAGGATTGTTTTAACAATATACAGCATTCTAGAGACTTTTGCCAAGTTATGACAGAAAACCATGATTGATGAATAAAATATGGACGATGGAAAGAAGCCTAAACCTGGGATGTAATATTCCAGAGTAATTAGGGCCAATTACTAAGATGTTGACCCCATTGGAAGCATGGCCTATCTCCTAATGCTGGCTTTCATTATCAAAAGGCAGTACAGACTGAGTGGATCCTATAATAAAAGACCCAAGAGAACAGAGGGCTCTGGTATTTCCTTAGTTTGCATGAAACTTCAATGCGGAAGCAAATGACATGCTGGTGATTCATGGATGGACTAGTCATATTCCATAAATGAGACATTTGGAAGGTGATTTCAAGTTGCACCTTGAACATGATCTTGCAAAACTTTGCAGCTAAATATGGCTTTTTAAAAAGTTCCTCTGTTGATTCCAATATAAAGGATGTAATTCAACCCTGTTATGGCTTTTTAAAGTGTTCCAAAGTATTTCATCATATTAAAATAGTTCTTCAAGATTGAGATTCATAAGCATTTTACATTGCAAATGATTAAAAGAAAACATATTCTCAAATTCTTGGTCTATTTTTAATGTTTGGGCATTAAAGTGCAGAATAATTTCAGACCATGAAATTCCATGGGTATTTAGAATTTATGGTGGTCTGTGATTATTGCTGAAGTAAAGATTAACGACCAATATGAGAAAACCATTACATCTGACAAGCTGACCATGGGCCCTATAAATAGCATATCCTTTATAGGATTTTCAAAACTGTTTTTGACTTTATAATAGATAAGAATTCCAAGATGCCATAAAAAATGTTTTCTTAATCTGCTCTCCTATTCTCTTCAACATATCTTTTAAGCCAATACACACATCTAATGACTATGTATGAACACTTGTGCTTGGCTGGTATCCCAACGTGCCCTTAAAAAAAAATCTATAAACTTAAAGTTGCAAAAATGGTTAACTTTTAATATGTCTAACAGAGTTTGTACCATTTTATTCATCATGAAGTATGGAAATACTGGATTCCAAATTGCTTAACTGTTATCCATAATAGTATAATAATGCTGAAGTTTTACTAACCTTGTAGATAAATAAAAGATACCAGGCAAATACAAAGGTTTTTTTCCCCCAAATATAATATCATTTATCTTAGCATAGATGGTTTAGCCAGATGTAGAACTTTCATCTCCAGATTCCAAATTCAATGTGTTGTCCTCATTAGTATCATCGTCTGTCTAAATGCTCTACATATATGGTAGGAAACTAGAACTGACAGAGTAAATTAAGCAGAGTTCACCACCGCCACAGAATCAATTTACAACAGACTGAGATTTTAAGAGCAGAGAATGAGAAGGGTAAACCTTGTCCATGCGATGCACCATGATCCAATCCTGGGAGTGCAGGAAGCCACCTTGGGCCCCACTTTTGGCCAGGAAAGACACTGCAAACCCTGGCAGGCAAAGGTGACTTAGAGGAAAACCCCAAGCTTTCATCCAAGATATTCATGAAGTTGAAGCTTTCCCAGTTCTTTCCTATCCTTTATAGACAGCTCTTTGTTACCTTTCAATCACATGTTCTGCTCTCATTTAAATAGGATGTTTTGGCCATCTAATAAATGGGCATCTAATTAATTATTCGTTTTTCTGATAAATAGTTCTTCAAATATTCTGTTTCTAAATGTTACAGTTTAAATTTAGTTACGTTTGCATTCATCCATAATTAACTTTTTAAAATGCTATTATGTACCTACTATGTACCATGCACTATGTCCTAGCACTGGGGATATTGACAGGGAACAAAACAGAAACATAAAATCCCAGCCTTTGTAAACAGGACTGCAATACCGCACAACTCCAGAGAGGGAGTACTATTAAACTTGACGTTTATGTGAAGAGCGCCCCCTTAGGTTGGCACTGTACAGACTGTGTGACCCTTACGTGGTGGTGACTGCTCCGGGATATACCAAACTCCTCATTTGAGCAGCGTTACTGAACAAAGAGATGTTGAAGTGCATCTTCCAAGTGAGTTTCCCAAGAGAAATAAAGCTTACTCCAAAAAGTGCCAAAATATTTTTAACTATTTTAACGGACAGCTTTTTAAAATGGATTGTACGTTTCTATGCCTTGCTGAACAGAATATACTGATCAGACTTAATTTATTTTTAATGACTCCATTTCATCGTCTTAAAACATAGGCTATTAGACTGTGCTAAAATTCTGTGATTACACTCAGGGGCATGAATCATGCACAATAGAATGCAATCGCTGAGCAGCCCCAGCTGCTACATTTTCCAGTTCTTTTGTCTGCTTTTTGTAATCTCTCCCTTCGTGCTGTCTCTCTCAGATCCTCCCATCTCTGCACCTATTACTAAGTTTCATTTTCTCATGCTAAAGTACTGTGTTTAATCTACGATGTAAGGATTGCCACATAGCCAAACTTGCTCCAAACAATTATACAACATTTGCTATCATATATATATCATATATAAATCAATCAGTGTAATTTATGATGTCAAGAAGAAGAAAAACCATATCATAATTAGAGTAAATTATAATAAATCACAAGTATATGTTTGTTACATAAACATTTGACAAATTTCTTTTGACATTAATTACAATAAATTACAGTACATAACAAGTATGTATTTGTTAAACCTTTGACAAGTATATAACTGAAATTTGACAAATATGTATTGAATAAAACTGTCTTTATTAATAGACAACATAATAATCTAGGTAGAAAACTCTAAGAAATACACAGAAAAACTATTAGATCTAATAAGTTATTTAATCACATCTCAAATTACAATATCAATATACAAAAATCAATTGTGTTTTTATATATTAGCAACAAACAATTAAAACTATTAAGAATAGCATCAAAAATAGAAAATGTTTATGAGTAAATTTAACCAAAAATGCAAAACTTATTAACCAAAAACTAGAAAATATTGTTGAATGTTTAAAAAGACCTAAATAAATCTAGAGATATCTCTGTTTATTGACTGGAAATCAATAGTGTTAAAAGGTGTATTTTCCTCAAATTGATCTACAGATTCAACTCAATCCTAATCAAAATTTCAGAAGACTTTCTTTTGAAGAAATTCATAAACTGTTTCTAAAAATTATGTGAAAATTCAAAGGACCTAAAATAGCCAAAATAATTTCTGAAAAAAATAAAGACTTATTGTAAAGTTACAACAGACGGTATGGTATTGTCGAAAAGATAGACTTATAGACCAGTAGAACAGAATAGAGAATTCAAAACGGGGTCCAAACATACATAATCAATTTAATGTCAACCAAAGTACAAAGTCAGTTCAGTAGTTAGAGGATTGTCTTTTCAACAAATGTTAACAAAAATTTTGTATATCCATGTGCAAAAAATATATGTATATATTTATATATTATAAAATATATTTCATATATATATGAGCCTCATAACATATACAATAATTATCTCTACATAGATCACTCATAACATATATAATAATTATCTCTACATAGATCACTGACCTAAATATAAATGCTAAAGCTATAAAACTTTTAAAATGAAACATAGGGAAAAATGTTTGTGATCTTAAGTCATGTAAATATTTATTAGATGAGGCAGAAAAATCTCAAACCACAAAAGAAAAAAAATGAACTTCATCATGATTAAAAACATTTGTCCCACCAAAAGACACTCTTAAGAAAATGAAATGAAAGTCACAGGCTGGGAGAAAATATTAACAAAATATATAGCGACAAAAGACTTATATTCAGAATATACTAGAGATCTTACAACTCAATAATTAGGAAACAAAACCCAAGTGAAGGGCTTCCCTGGTGGCACAGTGGTTGAGAGTCCGCCTGCCGATGCAGGGGACAAGGGTTCGTATCCCGGTCCGGGAGGGTCCCACATGCCGCGGAGCGGCTGGGCCCGTGAGCCATGCCGCTGGGCCTGTGCGTCCGGAGCCTGTGCTCCGCAACGGGGGAGGTCGCAGCGGTGGGAGGCCCGTGTACCGCAAAAAAAAAAAAAAAAAAACCCAAGTGAAAAATTGGCAAACTATTTAAATGACACTTCACCAAAGGCTATACATAAATGTCAAATAAGTACATGAAAAAATTCTCAACACTATTTGGAAAATGAAAATTAATATCACAATTAGATACCACTACACACCCACTAGAATGACTAAAATTTAAAAATTTGACCGTACCAAGTGTATTTAGGATGTAAATCAACTGTACGTTCAAGAGATTGTTGGATATCAAAATAGTTCAGCTAGGAAAATATAATCAATATTTTGTAATAACCTATAAGGGGAAGGAATCTGAAAAAGTATATATATATATATATGAATATATATATATATAAAATATATATATGTATATATAAACGGAATCACTTTGCTGTATACCTGAAATTAACACAACATTGTAAATCTTTTTTTAAAAAAAGTTCAGCTACACTAGAGAACAGTTCAGCAGTTTTTTATATAATTAGAAATACACTTAATATGTGACCCAGGAATTCCATTCTTAGGTACTTACTTAAGAGAAAGAAAACATATCTCCACATAAAGACTTGCCCATGAATGTTTGTATCAGCTTTATGTGTTATAACCCCAAACTAGAAATAATCCACATATCCATCAACTTGTGACTAGATAAACAAATGGTGGTACATCCATACAGTGGAATCCCACTCAGAAAAAAAGGGTTGAATTACTGCCACATACAATGATCTCGATGAATATCAAAACCATTATCCTGAATGAAAAAGTCAGATTCAAAAGAAAATATAATGTATGATTTCACTTATATGAAAATAAAAACTATAGTGCCAGAAAGATTAATGGTTGCCAGACCCAGGGGTTAAGAGAAAGGAATTCTTGCAAAGGGTACAAGGGAAATTTCTGGTGTAAATATGATGCTCCATAGCATGGTTTTGTTGGTGATTACAGGACTCTATATATTTATCAAAGCTCATCAAATTGTACACTTGAAATTGGTGACTTTTATTGTATGTAAATTTAACTCAATGAAGCTAATAATGATAATAATAAAAAATTATTCTGTTAAATTGTTTGTTTGATAGCACAGTAATTTGGAGTATCAGTTCCATGTCTCTCAAAGAGAATTGTGATAGTTCTAAACAGTTAAGATCCTGCATTTATTGTATAAAAACTAATAACACAGATTTTGCTAAATCCTGAGAGGATAGTCTGAACTCTCTTGTCTTGGTTTTCTTCTGTGATCAGGGTCTATTCTGACATTCAAAACGATGTTTGTAGATGGCTATTTGAACAAATCCCCAGATGAGTGATGGTCATGTCCCAAGGCTTCATTAACTAACTGTTTGGGGTTTCTTATCTCATCTTAACAGCTTCATTACCAACTTCAGAAATAATTAATTTTGTACTTCAAGCCTAACAAGCATTTTGGTGATAACAAAAATTGACTGAGCTGAATGCATGCTTTTTGAACACTACTTATAGAGAAAATGTGTGACACAGCCAAAGCCGAAGTTTGTCCAGACAAACTTTGTAAGGGATAGTGCTTTTCTAGTGTATCCAGTTCAAGAATCAGAATGTTGAGTGGAATTTTCTGTTGAGTACCAGACTTCAATCACCTCACTTTAATCATATCTAAAAAGGCTCATTAAACCTGGGATTTCATAAAGATCACAAAAGTCATGCACTAAGAAGTATTGAAATTTTACTGTGGAGTGGGATATATGAATGGTTGCTTTAAGTTTAGAACTGTTTTTAATCATAGCAATACTTCCTTAAGGTAGTAATGAAATGCTTATCTGGGATGACAGAACTGACCACAGTGAATTTTGACCAGATCTTCTCAGCTCTTGCTATTTCTCAGCTGCCTATTTGTTCACTTATTTTTGATGTCTGTGCTTCTCAATATCCCATACTTGCCATTCCATTATACCTTCTTTTGATCAGTACTGATATATTGAGGTCAGCACATTCTCAGAATCTATGTGATTATCGAAAATTCCAAGTCCTCTGTGACTAGATTTATAAAGCTCTAATCACTGTTATTTGATTTTGCACACACCTCTGTAAACCATGTCTCCTCTCCAGTTTTTAAAAATGTATCTGTGGCTAATGTTAATCTTCCTTCTCTTCACTGCTGCATTGGAAAAGATTTTCTAGTTTATCCTAGCTTTGGTCAAAAAAATTAAAACAACCTTCTAAATCACCACGACCTGAAATCTTTTTTTCTCTCCTATCACCCCATCCTACCCCACTACTTAGAAATCATTCACTCCACATATTCTTTCAATGTTTACTATAAAACACCCCGCCCCCACTCTCTAATGCCTCATCTCCAGGAACAGAAACAAAAGCTATTAACTTGCTGACCTGCAGAGGTTTTGATATTTAACCTGAAAGACATTTCTGGGCACCCACTTTGCATCAGTCACTGGCTAAGGGCAGAAGGCATCCAGCCGCAAGAGATAAATTGGGGGGAGGTCAGTAAACGTGCATTTTTAAAGTAGATTTCAGCTTTCTAATCTCACCTGAGCTTTCACTGAAACACAATTAGGAGATCTAGCAAACAAAAGCATAATTAAATGTCACCAATACGCTACATAAATAATGATTATTTATCATTATTAATGCAATAGTAGGATGTGAAATCATTCAAAAGAATAATTTTTTTTTTTTTATTTTGCGGTACGCGGGCCTCTCACTGCTGTGGCCTCTCCTGTTGCGGAGCACAGGCTCCGGACGCACAGGCTCAGCGGCCATGGCTCACGGGCCCAGCCGCTCCGCGGCATGTGGGATCTTCCTGGACCGGGGCACGAACCCGTGTCCCTTGCATCGGCAGGAGGACTCTCAACCACTGCGCCACCAGGGAAGCTCCCCAAAAGAACAATATTTTAAAAGATTTAAGAGTAAAGACTTACCTATGAAGAACAAAAGAACGTAAATGACTAAATAGAAAAAAAAAGAAAAGTGTTTAATCGGCCATGTATTTTAAGAGAGGAAAATGTAAAAATAGGAGAAATTTATGAGATAAAATTATTGCTTGTGTGCAAAATAAAAAATGTCGATAATATTGTTATGCACTTAGCCAGGGCAGGGGTGAAGGGGAGGGTCTATTTCCTCAACCAGTACTTTATTCACACAGAGTGAGGGGATAATAAGTGAAGATTTGAGGTCAGCCATCCTCAGGTTGAAGCCTGCCTCTACAACTAAGCATCTGAATGACTTTGGACAAGATACAGAGTGACACTAAGCCTCTGATTCTCCATCTGTAAAACGGGGACATTCACCTCACCCTGCTGCAGTGTGTCAGAAGTACTCACTGGAACAATGACAGCATATTGTCACATCCATCGATACATCACACGTAGAAGCAGTTAGAGTCAGCTCCTCATTTAAGTGGCCGAGGACACACTCAAAACATCTCTGAAGCAAAATGGCCACCCAGCATGAGAGCAGATGCAACTTGGCATCATATCCCGTTGAATTCAACATCCCTAACGAGGGCACGTAGCTGCTCTTGACACCATCTGCCATCTGCAGAGCAGGGTCTCACCAGATCTAGAAGCCCTAATTCTTGATGTGCTGCTATCCTTTTATGCTCAGTATTTGCATCATCATTCCATAAGGGCCTGTCCAACATAAATGTGTCCCTATTAACAAGAGTGTTTACAAACGTTGGCTTCTCTGGATTCTTGAACCACATTTGATCTCAGCAAGTCCCCTTCCTCACCTGCAGGGAAAAGGTGGCATCTGTGCTCAGGGAACCATAGTAATGATTTCTGCTCCCACTTGCCAGCATTTGAGACCATAGTTAACAATACTGTATTGCATATTCAAAAGTTGCTGAGTGAATAAATCATGAAAGTTCTCATCACACACACACAAAATTTTGTAACTATGTGTGGTGACAGATGTTAACTAGACTTATTATGGTGCTCATTTCACAATGTATACAAATATGAAATCATCATGTTGTGCCACTGAAACTAATATAAGGTTATATGTCAGTTACACCTTGATTTTCTTTTTAAACGCCTACTTCCCCAAAGAACTTTGGAGGGTTTTGTGAGAATTAAATGAGATAATCCTGTAAAGTCTTAGGCACATAGTGAGCATTCAGTTATTTAATAATTATTTTAAAATAATATTAATTATTTTTATTATGCTTCATAGAGTCTTTAAAATGTGGTTATTGATGTCATATGCCTAGTTCAGAGCCTGAGACATACTAAGCTTTCAAGAGTTAGCTGTTACTACTATTACTGTTAGAAGTAATGAATTCTTCTTCCTGCTGTTGTCATCATTGTTATTATCATTCATAGTTGCCCTCACTCTGCACTAGTCTTGTGCCTAAACAGGCCACAGTCCCATAGCCTGTGTGTATTTTTTCACTAAAACCTTGGTTCAAGACTTGATATTGTTTTGTTTTGTTTTGGTTTTTTGCGGTACGCGGGCCTCTCACTGCTGTGGCCTCTCCCACTGCAGAGCACAGGCTCCGGATGCGCAGGCTCAGCGGCCATGGCTCACAGGCCCAGCCGCTCCGTGGCATGTGGGATCTTCCCGAACTGGGGCACGAACCCGCGTCCCCTGCATCAGCAGGTGGACTCTCAACAACTGCGCCACCAGGGAAGCCCTTGATATTGTTTTATAGTGTAAACAACTGGTACTATTTTTTTAACTTTTTATTTTATACTGGAGTATAGTTGATTAACAGTGCTGTGATAGTTTTAGGTATACAGTAAAGTGATTCAGTTCTACATATATTATACATGTATCTATTCTTTTTCAAATTCTTTTCCCATTTAGGTTGTTACATAATATTGAGCAGAGCTCCCTGTGTTATACAGTAGGTCCTTGTTGGTTATCCACTTTAAATACAGCAGTGGGTACATGTCAATCTCACACTCCCTAACTATCCCTCCCCCCCACCCTTCCAGAACAGTATGGGATCTTCAGCTTTGCAAACATTACCAGTGGCTTATTATGCTCCAAATGACAAAAGAACAATCAATGAGATTCAGTGCTGCCATTCATACTATTTGACAACAGTATGTGTTAGAATGATTAAGCCTAGTGAACATTAAATGGACCATGTGGTCACGGTTTCTCGTGGAGGGTATAAAGAACAGAACCAGAACACAACTACAAAAAGTGATTCTTGATGTGTTAATGGAAAAACAGAGCTTTTATCATCCTTGATTTTGTTTTCTTGATCTAAAAACAAGTAAGACCTTCCTAGCTTAAGTTTGTGTTCATATATAGCAGACTAGTGTGTTTTTACTTACTGTTAAGATTTTTTACTAAATATTTGATGTGCTTAAAACAGAAACGTCAAGATTCAGAAATAAACCACTTTATCAATTGCATCACTCTTATTTTTTATAGATCCTGTTAAAGTATAATGGCTGTTTTACAAGAAAGATATTAATGATTTTGGAATTTTAACATAAAATTTCCATTACAGCTTATAATACATAACAATGACGTGTTTTCCAAAAATATGGTAACTTTGGAACAGATTCTTGGATGCACTGAGACATTTTTGAAGCACAGATGACCTAATACTTCATAGTTAACAAAGAAGCAAGATGAAGAAGATTGAAAATTCTCTAAATATATGACATGTCATCATGTCATATGGATATGCAATATACCTTCTCCAAAAGTCACCACTGGCTTAAAGCTAGGTCATAGTGCAAGGCTGGCCCATGATTTTGAAATCAAGAGGCTACCTGGGACAGTGGAAGGAGACTGTGACCATGGATAATGTAAACTAGGAACCTAGTGAGTTCCTACACTGAGTTCCTGCCCTGTAACTCACTAACCACCTGCCAGGGAGCAAGGCGCTTAATCCCTCCGATCATCTGTAAAAATAAAGCACGGGTGTAATTGCTTTGCTGCTTTATACAGTTAGTATAAAGTTCCAGTTTAGTACTGAATATGAAGAAGTTTGTTCCTTAAGACTTTCATTCCTCCTTCATCGGAACACTCCTAAAAATACACACACCTCTTACTATGACTCTAAATGACACTAAACCAAAGCTTTGAACTCTGTAATTCTCTGTGATTATAACCTATAATCTTTAGAATTCCTCTCTCCCTCCAGTTTCACCTTGTCACCTCTCAAGATGGAAACTCTTAACTTCCTTTGCCTCTCTATGGAATCAGGTCAGCCTCCCCTCTGTGTTAAGTATGAAGTGTACCTCTTATTCTTCATTAATCTTGACGTCCAACTTGCTTAGCTGGGTATCTTTGGTGTATAAGGAGGGAAAGGCTGTTTACTGTCCTTTGCTGTTACTGTCATTGGTGGTAAAAGGAATCTCCTTTCCCCAGACTAATTTATAAGCTACTTGAGAGCCAGGATCACACTTGTTACCTCCGTACAACATCCAATATGGATGTAGCATCCTGGATGGGTTAGGGGCTCAGAAGGGTCTTGCTAACAGTGATGTGGGTCTGCACCTCCACCTGCCAGTAAATATATGGTTGGTTCTATTGGGCTGAGAAGGAATATATAAAATGTTGGGTTGTCAAAATCTATTAATCAGATAAACAGAATTAAACATATCAATAGACATTGTATAAATGTTAATATACTTCAAAATATAGTACACTTTTATATAATAATCCCTAATATTTGGATCACCATGTATAGCTTTTTGGTTTGGGGGTGTTGTCTGTTTTATGAGCAATCATACCCACTACCTCATTTAAATCTTGCTGTAACCGATTTGATAGTTTTGAGGGACAAATGGGTCTTTTCAACAGCTATGTCCCTGGGGCTCACTTTATAAAGCAAATAATTGCTTAGGCACATAATTTAATATTTAAATGTTGAAATTTTCCTTTATAAATATTTTCTTGAGATATCTTATTTCATTTCTTTGTAAACCAGTAAACTATATATAATAGGAGATTCAGTTTATGCCTAAGACATGTCTGCCTTGAATTGCAGGGAAATCCAGATACTCCTGCTTGTGACATTTATGTTTGCTTCTCCCTCAAATGAAACCCCGTCCCCACACTTCCATTCAAATGCCACTTTCTCATAGAGGACTTCCTTCCTAGAGCCCAATCTAAAATAGGGCACACGCAGGGACACACATGGATATACACACTCGCACACACACACATGCATGCATGTACAGGCACATTACTATTTAGTCCCTTGTTCTGACGTTTTTTAATAGCAGCTATCATTACAGTTAATATATAGTTACTTGCTTAATATCTGTGTTTCTCTTTAGAATATAAACTCCAAAAGGGGGAAGCGGCTTTGTCTCATTCTTTTTTTATTTTATTTTAAATTTATTTTTTATTTTATTTTATTTTTTATGCTCAGCTCTCCAAGGTTGGCTCCCCCATGTCTCATTCTTGATCTGTGACCAAAACTTCGGTCACATAACGAACTGGCACATAATGAACTTTCAATAACTATGTGTTGAATAGTCGAATGAATGATTATGAAGAGATAAGGCACCTCCTATAACTTATCAAAAGGTGAGTGAGAGTCAGAAGGACTAGGTCAGTTACAGGAATGTGGTCCAGTGTTGCAGGGGGCAGACGTGATGTTCAGTGTAAGGTCATATAGATTTTCCTCCATGACAAACCCCAAAGACTCAGGAAGGGATGCAACAACAAAACTATTTTAATAAAAATTAAATTACCTATAGGGCACTAGGAGTACAAAATAATGATAGCATTGGTTCTACAGTTTTTGCAGCCAAGAGGGAGAAGGCAGTGGTATGAGGGTTGCCAGTGGCTGGCTGTGACAGTGACAGATAAACATGCCCATGAACATATTCCCTGCCTGATCAGCGGGACTGGTGGCATCTTACGTGGAGATTAGTACCTTAACTTCCACTTAGGACCTGTAGAGCGAAGAGTCACCTGTGGCCTCATTTGAAGCAGAAAAGGAGGAAAATGGTGCCTACTATGTGGGAACCCAGCGTTTGCAGAACACACACACACCACCTTCCAGGGACTTCCCCCAAACTGATATAATCTGCAAAACCCAAGTTACAATGTGCTGACCCATTTAGTGATTTGCAACTGTTGAAGCATATGTGTGTGTGTTTAAGAGTAAAATACAGTATCAACAAAAGATATGGTCCTTATCATTAATGAAGTAAGAGCAGGTACAGACACGTAACGTCTCAACAACCTCATTGTGTGTGTGTGTCAAAAATGGTGAGGAGATACAGTCAGCTAGGCTGATTAAGGAAAGGCTTTTGGAGAAATAGGTAATATATTCTGAAATTGCTAGCATAAATGGGAAAGAAACCACTGAACAAGACCCAAAAGATTGGAAGGAATTTGGAGGTAATAGTCGAAAGAATGATGTGAAGAAAGGAGGTCACAAGTAATAGGAACTATATGAATGTAGTTTATAAAATATTTGTGATGGGGACTTCCCTGGTGGCACAGTGGTTAAGAATCTGCCTGCCAATACAGGGGACATGGGTTCGAGCCCTGGTCCGGGAAGATCCCACATGCTGCAGAGCAACTAAGTCCGTGCGTCACAACTACTGATGCTGCATTCTAGAGCCTGTGAGCCACAACTACTGAGCCCATGTGCCACAACAAATGAAGCCTGTGCGCCTAGAGCCTGTGCTCTGCAACAAGAGAAGCCACTGCAATGAGAATCCCACGCACCGCAACGAAGAGTAGTCCCCACTCTCCACAACTAGAGAAAAGCCTGCGCACAGCAACGAAGACCCAACGCAGCCAAAAAAAAAAATATATATATATATATATATATATATATATAAATATATTTGTGATGGAGGAGATTTTAAATATCCTCTTTGGAAATACATGGTTTTGACTCTTGGTCCTCACCACCTACTGTTTGTTTCTTAAGTGCTCAGAAACTCAACTTCTTCATTCAGAAAAAGTTGGCTAATATTGTCTACTTTTCATGATTATATGAAAGATTTTGAAAGTATATGTAAGTGAAAGTTACAATATGATATATGGGAGTTGTAATTAATATTTAGTCCCTTGTGCTCTTCTTACAAATGAGGAAACTGATATCCAAAGAAGTTATTTACCTGAAACCACACAGATATTTGTTGACTAAGACTCAGGATGTCTCAGCTCTTGCACATATACTATTTCTCCTACATTTCAAATGTGTCTTATCCTTCCACTATTGAAGTAGTGTGTACTCACTATGGAAAATTTAGAACCTACTAAAAAATAGATAAATGGAACTATCTCACCAGGATTCTATTACTCACTGTAATAGGTTTTGTTACTAAAAATATATATATTTTGTTATTTTTCTCAGTGTTTCTATGGATGGATTTTTGAAAGTTTTTGTTTTTACTTCATGGTGATTTTATTGCCTCCAGCTTAATTAATTAGTATTCTAATGTAAGCATTATTAATGGCACACAGCATTTCAACTAATGCATACTCCAAGTTTATCAATATTTATTCACATTTATTCAACAGACTATTTCCAAATTTTTACATGGAATTATGCTGTCATAATGTCAAACATGATTTAAAAATAACTGGCACTTAAAGTATTTATTCTTTCTATTCATCTTGTGCCTTTCAATGTATACAACTGGAAGATTTCAGGCCAATATTGAGAGGAACTTGGTAAACGGACAAGCACAGTAGTTTAGAAATAGAAGGATAAGGGTCAACAGGGTGAGAAAGTGTGGTGAGCAGTGTAACACACATACATGGAAAGGCAGGAGTTAAGAGCTTGTGCTTTGAAGTTCAACACTTTCCAATGTGAGAACTTTGACAAGTTAGTTAAACACCTCGGCCTCAGTTACCTTATCTATACAAGGAGCATATTAATAGATCCTAGCTCCTAGGATTGTTGTCAGGTTTAAATAGCAATCCGGTACAGTCCTGAGAATACGATCTGACAATTAGTGAACACTCAATGCATATCTGTTATGATTCCCAAAGCTTTAGTAACAAAAAACAGAGTTGGGAATTATAGTTACAAGTGAAGACAGGATTGAATGATGGCTTCCTTGTTTTAGGAGAAGTTGAAGTGTATGTAAGTATAGAAAGAAAGAAACAGATGGAGAGGGCCGCTGAGAGATAAGTCATCCTTAAACTATCCCTTAGACAGTTTGGGAGAATCATATTCAGAAAAACCTTCTCCTGTTCATTTTCTTATTCCCATTCCACCCTATGGTATGTAGTTCAGTGCTTATTGCCTCGTGGGAAGAGATGTGTTAGCAGAAAGCAGGGAAAAATAGCCTCTTCTGGCTTTTGAAAGAAGCCCCAATCCTTTTTAATTTATTTATCTTTTGCCTCTTTTAGCTCTAATCAGGCCTTAATGAATTCAGAGCGTAGACAAAATATTTCTGAGAAAAATGCCATAGGCTAGAGTTAGGCTTCTGCCCTGAGACTAAAAATACTTTCCTTGGGCTGGGAGGAGGGAGCCTTGTCACTAACTGGCTGAGTGACTGGATCAGTCACCTAACCTAATTGAAGTTCTATAACTGGATCTATTTTAAAAAGTAGCAGAAATATATGGTGTTTTTTTTCTTTGTAATATAAGATGTCTTTTTAAAAATAAAGGTGCAAAATGTTTTAATTCATTTTAGAGATAGCAGAGCTAAGGATGGTGCATGTGGTCAATGTTCATAGCGCCAACATTTACTTAGAAGGAATAATAAAATTTCACCCCCACCTTAACTGACTTTCCCCCAGAAATTTTAGCAAGAGAGAAAGGATAATTCATTAAATTCCATCATCACACCACCATCATTAATACTACAACTACTACCTCTTATAGACATTGAGTTTCTAGTATCAAGTTTTACTTTAAATGCAACTCAGTGAAACTTCCAAACTTGAAAATGCTATGTTAGTCAGTTCGGGCTGCTGTAACAAAATATGATAGACTGGGGCTTCCCTGGTGGCGCAGTGGTTGAGAGTCCACCTGCCGATTCAGGGGACACGGGTTCGTGCCCCGGTCCGGGAAGATCCCACATGCCGCGGAGCGGCTGGGCCCGTG
This sequence comes from Delphinapterus leucas, assembly GCF_059928025.1. Taxonomy (NCBI): domain Eukaryota; kingdom Metazoa; phylum Chordata; class Mammalia; order Artiodactyla; family Monodontidae; genus Delphinapterus; species Delphinapterus leucas. The sequence continues at coordinate 20,550,375 of NC_143149.1, forward strand.
AGCCATGGCCACTGAGCCTGCGCGTCCGGAGCCTGTGCTCCGCAACGGGAGAGGCCACAGCAGTGAGAGGCCCGCGTACCGTGAAAAAAAAAATATATATGATAGACTGGATGGTTTAACAACAGACATTTATTTCTCATAGTTCTGGAGGCTGGAAATCCAAGATCAAGTTGCTGGACAATTTGGTTCCTGGTGAGGGCCCTCTTCCTCATCGGGTATGCAGATGACTTCCTGCGTGTCCTGTGTCCTCACATGGCAGAGGGAGAGCTCTGATGTCTCTCCCTCTTTTTACAAGGTTTCTAATCCCATCATTACGCCCATGAAGGGTTCCACCTTCATGGCTTCATCTAAATCTGATGATCTCCCAAAGGCCCCCAACTCCAAATACTATCACACTGCAGAGTTAGGGCTTCAAAATATGTATTTGGAATGGGGGAGGGGACATAATTCAATCCATAGCAAATGCTAAAATACTTACATATAAAGTTAAAAAAAACCAAGCAAACTACAGTTGGTGACTCCAATATTAAATTCTGTAATAGTTTGGATCTGAAACTAGATTTTGTTTGTATTTGAAAATCTTGATAGAACACACTCTTCCTTTCCTTATTAAAATATGAGTACTAATGTAAAATTGGAACAATATGTCATCTGATTTACTATATTTTGGGTCAAGTGGTGAAAGAACTATTCAGACAACCTGCCAGGTTCTGTTAGGTTACACCCAGAGCTTCACGGTTTAAGACAAACGCAGGCTGAAGCTTTGACTCATAGGCATGTGGTCTGGCTCAAGAATATGCTACATGTTTCTGGAAAAACACACACACACACACACACACACACACACACACACACACGGAACCAAGAAACACAAAAATGTCTTCAGAGAATGAAAGCAAAAACCAGAAACAGTATCTTGTCCTACCAATTTCCGCCATCCCTTAGAGAAGCAACCAAGTATTTCCTTTGTGGTTTGCATTTCAAGGAACTTTTAAAACTCAGCAGTAACTAAGTTGCTTTTTGTATTATCTCATAATTCTTTTTTTCTCAAGAAATGGATGGATTAACCTTGTGACACCAGTAGGTTGGTAGGTAAGCACAGAAAATGTAGAAAAAGCATTCAAACATGTTATGGGAAAAGAAAAGTAACATACTGGTCAACTCCACATAAGGTTGCAAAACTGTCCTTGGTGTTTTTTGTTTTTGTTTTGATTTTTTACTTTTAACTTCAATCCCTCAGGTGCCATCATGTTTCACTCATTTCCCATAAGCCCCAAAGTGTAATTAGAGACCAACTGCTCAATCCCACTCTGTGCAGACTTGCCCCTTGTTCTAAATTACCTACCTTGGTTCTCCCCCAACCCTCCTGCCCACAGTCCACACTAATCAAAATTCCTGTTCCTATGGATAGGAGGGAAAAGATCTAATTAAACTAATGCTTAAATGTGATTCCCTGATAACTTTCCATCCATCTTCTCTCTAGCTCTTAACTGTGTAGTGTTAGCAATAGAACTATAAGTAAGACATGGCCTTGAACTCACAATAGGAAAGTCAGATGTGATTCATCTTAGGCAGGATAGTAACATATATTTGCAATACAGGAAAAACTAGGATTCTGGCAGTGACGTCTCATTAATTTCTAGAATTTTATTGTTTCATCTTTCTGGTAGGATAGATGTTCCCTATTTCTTATCTATCTGCTTTCTTCCACCCTGATATTTTTCTTTCAGTTGCAGGGAATGACCTTCCTAAATGTAAGAGATCAGTCTTTAATTTAGGGTATTCCTTTAGCAAATCTCCCTTACAATATTCCTTAAACAAGAGGCATGTTTGAGTAGGGGTATAAATACAGTGTTAAGAGAAAATAAAGACGAGAGTAGCTGTATATAATTTTTGGATCATCTGGGAAGGCATTTACAGAAAAGCAGATACTAGAGTTAAGCCTTAGGATAACAAAAATTTGGACAGAAATGTTAAAATGACTTTCACTTAAAATGGAAAACAAAGCAGCACCAAATGCTTACAGGGTGCATGCATGTCCAAAATTTTTTTATTTATCAGATTATAAAGTAATTGTTTCCATTTTCTTTAAATTGTCACAATTATCTTTAAAATCATTAACAACACTGGGCCTTGCTGTAGGTGCCAAAAACATCGGTTGTGTTTAATTGATCTTTTTTTTTCTAATCACTACTTGGAAAAAAACAGATTAATGCTAACAAACCTACTTGATCCACTTAATTTTTTTTTAACATCTTCTTTGGAGTATAATTGCTTTACAACGTTGTGTTAGTTGCTGCTGTATAACAAAGTGAATCAGCTGCACGTATACATATATCCCCATATCTCCTCCCTCTTGCGTCTCCCTCCCACCCTCCCTATCCCACCCCTCTAGGTGGACACAAAGCACCGAGCTGACCTCCCTGTGCTATGCAGCTGTTCCCCACTAGCTATCTATTTTACATTGGGTAGTGTATATTTGTCAATGCCACTCTCTCACTTCATCCCAGCTTACCCTTCCCCCTCCCTGTGTCCTCAAGTCTATTCTCTATGTCTGCATCTTTATTCCTGTCCTGCCCCTAGGCTTTTTTTTTTTTTTTAGATTGCATATATAGGAGTTAGCATACAGTATTTCCTTTACTCTTTCTGACTTACTTCACTCTGTACGACAGTCTCTAGGTCCATCCACCTCACTCCAAATAACTCACTTTCATTTCTTTTTATGGCTGAGTAATATTCCATTGTATATATGTGCCATATCTTGTTTATCCATTCATCTGTTGATGGACACTTAGGTTGCTTCCATGTCCTGGCTATTGTAAATAGAGCTGCAATGAACATTGTGGTACATGACTCTTTTTGCATTATGGTTTTCTCAGGGTATATGCCCAGTAGTGGGATTGCTGGGTCATATGGTAGTTCTATTTTTAGTTCTTTGAGGAACCTCCATACTGTTCTCCATAGTGGCTGTATCAATTTACATTCCCACCAACAGTGCAAGAGGGTTCCCTTTTCTCCACACCCTCTCCAGCATTTATTGTTTGTAGATTTTTTGATGATGGCCATTCTGACCAGTGTGAGGTGATGCCTCATTTTAGTTTTGATTTGCATTCCTCTAATGATTAGTGATGTTGAGCATCTTTTCATGTGTTTGTTGACAATCTGTATATCTTCTTTGGAGAAATGTCTACTTAGGTCTTCTGCCCATTTTTGGATTGGGTTATTTGTTTTTTTGATATTGAGCTGCATGAGCTCAATATTTTCTCCCATTCTGAGGGTTGTCTTTTCGTCTTGTTTATGGTTTCCTTTACTGTGCAAAAGCTTTGAAGTTTCATTAGGTCCCATTTGTTTATTTTTGTTTTTATTTCCATTTCCCTAGGAGGTGGGTCAAAAAGGATCTTGCTGTGATTTATGTCATAAAGTGTTCTTCCTATATTTTCCTCTAAGAGTTTTAGTGTCCGGTCTTACATTTAGGTCGCTAATCCATTTTGAGTTTATATTTGTGTATGGTGTTAGAAAGTGTTCTAATTTCATTCTTTTACATGTAGCTGTCCAGTTTTCCCAGCACCACTTATTGAAGAAGCTGTCTTTTCTCCATTGTATATTCTTGCCTCATTTATCAAAGATAAAGTGACCATATGTGCGTGCATTTATCTCCGGGCTTTCTATCCTGTTCCATTGATCTATATTTCTGTTTTTGTGCCAGTACCATACTGTCTTGATTACTGTAGCTTTTAGTATAGTCTGAAGTCTGGGAGCCTGATTCTTCCGACTCCATTTTTCTTTCTCAAGATTGCTTTGGCTATTTGGGGTTTTCTGTGTTTTCACACAACTCGTGAAATTTTTTGTTCTAGTTCTGTGAAAAATGCCATTGGTAGTTTGGTAGGGATTGCATTGAATCTGTAGATTGCTTGGGGTAGTATAGTCATTTTCACAATGTTGATTCTTCCAATCCAAGAACATGGTCTATCTCTCCATCTCTTTGTATCATCTTTAATTTCTTTCATCAGTATCTTATAGTTTTCTGCATATAGGTCTTTTGTCTCCTTGAGTAGGTTTATTCCTAGGTATTTTATTCTTTTTGTTGCAGTGGTAAATGGGAGTGTGTCCTTAATTTCTCTTTCAGATTTTTCATCATTAGTGTATAGGAATGCAAGAGATTTCTGTGCATTAATTTTGTATCCTGCTACTTTACCAAATTCATTGATTAGCTTTAGTAGTTTTCTGGTAGCATCTTTAGGATTCTCTATGTATAGTATCATGTCATCTGCAAACAGTGACAGTTTTACTTCTTCTTTTCTGGTTTGGATTCCTTTTATTTCTTTTTCTGCTCTGATTGCTGTGGCTAAAACTTCCAAAACTATGTTGAATAATAGTAGTGAGAGTTGATAACCTTGTCTTATTCCTGATCTTAGTGGAAATGGTTTCAGTTTTTCACCATTGAGAACAACGTTGGCTGCTGGTTTGTCATATATGGCCTATTATGTTGAGGTAAGTTCCCTCTATGCCTACTTTCTGGAGGGTTTTTATCATAAATGTTGAATTTTGTCAGAAGCTTTTTCTGCATCTATTGAGATGATCATATGGTTTTTCTCCTTCAGTTTGTTAAAATGGTGTATCACATTGATTGATTTGTGTATATTGAAGAATCCTTGCATTCCTGGAATAAACCCCACTTGTTAATCCACTTAATTTTTTTAAAATTTCTTCTAATTCACTTATTCTATTTGCTTATATATCTTGTACATTCTGTGGTTTCTATCTAGTTGGTTTTTAGTAGTAACTATGATTATTATTTGTTCCCATCTAGAAGAAAATCAAATAATCATCTTGGCATGGCTATACAGACATGTGGTAAAATAATTTTTCTTACATGCAAATTTTTGAGCATACATGCTAGTGACAGAAGACTCTTCTCTCAAGAGCTTCAGTATCATCAGACTGGTTTCCTTGATGCATAGCCCAAAGAAAACAGTCCTGGGGTCCATCACTCAGGGGATTCTATCTCCAAGTTCAATGTGTCTGTTGCTCAAGATGACTTTGCATGTTTTTGTCCTAACTTTAAAGTCAAATGTCTGTGTTTTTGATAGTTCACACTTTCTTCTCAAAACCCAAAATATTATTTTAACTCATTAAAAATCTTGCAGCTCAGCAAGGTCCCAAATAAAATAGCTACTGTGTTTTTCTGATTCATTTGTCTACACAAGAACTTGGCAACTGTAATTGACACTCCATTTTGACCCACAAATAACTAATATAAAGAGAGGAAACTCTATTATATTTTATTCCACAATAGGATTATTTTCGCAGTGAAATTCAGCCTTCCAGCATGAGGAATAGAAGAAACCTATTATGACAGATGTTTTACAAACTCTTTCAAACTATTTTTCTAACATTTGAATTCTGGCAAAGTTTTTGCTCTATTCTGCCCAACATACTTTCCTCCAACTTAAAATGAGATATATAATTTCATGAAAACATTAATTTTAAAGTTAAAAAAATTTTTTCTTTTCTCATACAAAATGGAAAACTGTTCAGTGAAATTCACAAAAGAAAACACTCTTGAGTGTTGCTTTATCCAAGAAAATAATTAAGACCAGGCTGTAGAAGCGATACTATATAAATGTGAACGTGTCCTATTGGATACTGAATAGAATAACATTTTTCTAGAGTTTGAGAAAGAAATACGTCTTTTCAGTTCTAATTGTGTTCTTTACTTCTAATGGCATACATATCACTTCTATCAAGGCTGATAAGCATAAGTGAAATAGTGATTTCTATTGGGTACTGAAACAGGCACATGCACAGATATGTTTACACTTTAAAATTGGCTGGATTCAATTGTCAGAGCTTTAGTGAATACCTAGCTAATACTCATTGCAAATATAAGTGATTATCCTACTGGTATGTAGAGTTTAAACTGGATAATGCTTAAAAATTCCAGGAGCAGGGTGACCTCTATTCCAAGAAAATATTAGGCTGCTCAGTGGGAATCCATTGAAACTAAGGGCTCTGTAAAGATATATCTCTAGTTTATATATAATGGATGCTACTTCATTCCTGTTTGACAGAATAGTGGTGAAAATTTTCCAGTTCTCTGGATTTTGATCAGATACTTCATCTATAAAAACATTACCAAAAAAATAAAACCCCACACATTCTTTTCAAATGCGCCTACCAAAATGGACCATATGTTTGGCCATAAAACAAGTCTCAATAAATCAAAAAAACTCAAATTATCCATAGTATGTTCTCCAATCATAATGAAATTAAATTAGAAGTCAATAAGAAAGATAACAAAAAAAACAGCAAATCATTAACCCTTTTGATCATAGATGCAAAAATTCTTAAAAATATTTTAGCAAGTTAAATTCAATAATATATGAGATAATAATACATCATGACAAAGTATGATTTATTCCAGGAATGTAAGATTTGTTTAACGTTTGAAAATCAATTGATGAGGGGCTTCCCTGGTGGCGCAGTGATTAAGAATCCGCCTGCCAATGCAGGGGACACAGGTTCGAGCCCTGGTCCCGGAAGATCCCACATGTCACACAGAGCAACTAAGCCTGTGCACCACAACTACTGAGCCTGAGGTTTAGAGCTCGCGAGCCACAACTACTGAAGCCCGTGCACCTAGAGCCCGTGCTCCGCAACAAGAGAAGCCACCGAGATGAGAGGCCCATGCACCACAACAAAGAGCAGCCCCTGCTCGGCACAACTAGAGAAAGCCTGCGCACAGCAACAAAGACCCATTGCAGCCAAAAATAAATTAAAAATACAATAATTAAATTTAAAAAAAAGAAAATCAACTGATGAAATGCACCACTATTAACAGACTGAAAAAAGAAAAACTTCATACAGACTAAAAAAGAAAAATCTTATTCAGAAAAATATTTTGGGATTACACTATCCTTTCCTGATTTTAAAAAGAAAAAACTCTCAGCAAACTAGTAATAAAGCAGGGAAGGGTTTCTCAACCTCAACATTGTCGACATTTTGGTCAGATAATTATTTCCTGTGGGAAGCTGACATTTTGGGTCAGATTATCATTTGTTGTGGGAAGCTGTGTTGTACATTGCAGTATGTTTTGCAGCCAGAAGCACCACTCTGCCCCAGTTGTGATGACCAAAAATATCTCCAAACATCTCCAAACGTTCCTATTAAACAAAACCACTCCCAGTGGAATGGTTTGGAATGGAGGGAAATTCCTTCACCTGATAAAGGACATCTATTTATAAAAAATCCTTGCAGTTTATATCATAATTAATAGTAAAAAAACACATGCTTTTTTCCTTAGATCCAAGACAACATGAGACTGTCCACTTTCACTAATGTTATTCAGCATTGTAATGCAGATTCTAGCCGGTGGAATAAAACAAAAACAAAGAGAAATCAAAAGTGTTCAAACTGAAAAAGAAGAAGCAAAACTGTCTTATTCACATACAACATTATCTATGTAGGAAATCTTAGGGATCATCAAAAAGCTACTGGAGGGATTTCCCTGGTGGTCCAGCAGTTAAGACTCTGCACTTCCACTGCAGGGGGTGTGGGTTCGATCCCTGATCGGGGAATTAAGATGCCACATACCCCGAGGTGTGGCCAAAACTTTTTTTTTAAAAAGAAAATTATTTTTTAAAAAAAGCTACTGGAAACGAGAAAGACAAATACCGTATACTAACACATATATATGGAATTTAAGGGAAAAAAATGTCATGAAGAACCTAGGGGTAAGACGGGAATAAAGACACAGACCTACTAGAGAATGGACTTGAGGATATGGGGAGGGGGAAGGGTAAGCTGTGACAAAGCGAGAGAGAGGCATGGACATATATACACTACCAAATGTAAAATAGATAGCTAGTGGGAAGCAGCCGCATAGCACAGGGAGATCAGCTCGGTGCTTTGTGTCCACCTAGAGGGGTGGGATAGGGAGGATGGGAGGGAGATGCAAGAGGGAGGAGATATGGGGACATATGTATAACTGATTCACTTTGTTATAAAGCAGAAGCTAACACACCATTGTAAAGCAATTATACTCCAATAAAGATGTAAAAAAAAAAAAGCAAAGAAGTCAATGTCAGATCTGCCTGAGTTAGTTTAATAATGACATTCTACACTTCCAGTGTAGAGTGAATTCATAGAAATAATGCTATTAATTGTGGTACTATAATCAGGAAAACTTTAAAATTAGAGAAAGGAATACCACTACCAGAAATATCTATGCTATTTATTTCATAGCCTTCTATTTCTTCTGTGTAGATACAATAACCTCTCATTATCTGAAAATACTAATTAAAATTTTGTAGAAATCTCAAAAAAAAAAAAAGCTACTGGTGTTAGTGAGTTTTGCAAGTTTGCAGGATGCAAATCCATGTAAAAAAATGAATTGTGTTCTATGTAATAGTAATAAACAATTAGAAATGGAATTTTTAGAAAATACCATTTACAATAGTCTCAAAGATATGAAATACTTAGAGATAAATGTGCAAGACTATTACAGTGAAAAGTAGAAAACACTGGTAAGAGAAATTAAAAACCTAAATAAAAGAAGAGCTAGTGTTCATGAAACAGAAGACAATATTATTAAGATGTTAATTCTCTTCCAAACTGATCAAAATTCCAACAGGCATTTTTTTTTTTTTTAACTTTTTAGCCGAGCCGTGTGGCATATAGGATCTTAGCTCCCTGACCAGGGATCGAACCTGTGCCCCCTGCAGTGGAAGCTCAGAGTCTTAATTGCTGGACTGTCAGGGAAGTCCTCCAACAGGCATTTTTGTAGAAATGGATGAGCTGCTTCTAAAATTCATATAGAAGTGCAATGGTCCTAGATTATTCAAACAACTCTGAAAAAGAACAGTTAGAATATTTACACTACTTGATTTCAAAACTTACTGTAAATCTACAATAATCAGTATGATGTGGTATTACATAAGAGATAAACAAATATGTCAGTGGAACAGAACAGAGAGTCTAGTAATAGAACCACACATATTTGGTCAATTGATTCTTGTTAAAGGGACAAAGACAATTCTGTGGAGGAAGACTGTTACAAGTGGTGCTGCAGCAATTGGGCATCCTCATTCAAAAAACAACAACAGAAAACAAACTTCAATCCATACTCTCACTATGGCATATAAAAAATTAACTCTAAATGTATCAAAGAACCTAAATGTAAACTCTAAAACCAAAAATTTCTAGCATAAAATATAAGAGAAAATCTTTGTGATCTTAGATAAGGCAATGAAACCTAATTTCTTTGCCTTGAGACAAGAAACACAACTCATAAAAGAAAAAGGTCGTTAATTTTTTTTCACTTATCAAAAGTAAGAACTTTACAAAAGGCACTGTTAAAAAAAAATGAAAAGACAAGCGAAACTGGGAAAAAACATTTGCAAATCATCTGATAAAGACGTATGCAGAGGGCTTCCCTGGTAGCAGAGTAGTTGAGAATCCGCCTGCCAATGCAGGGGACACGGGTTTGAGCCCTGGTCCAGGAAGATCCCACATGCCGTGGACCAACTAAGCCCGTGCACCACAACTACTGAGCCTGCACTCTAGAGCCCGTGAGCCACAGCTACTGAGCCTGTGTGCCACAACTACTGAAGCCTGCGCGCCTAGAGCCGGTGCTCCACAACAAGAGGAGCCACCTCAGTGAGAAGCCCCGTCTGGCTGCAACTAAAGAAAGCCCGTGCGCAGCAATGAAGACCCAAAGCAGACAAAAATAAATAAATAAATAAACTTATTTAAAAAAAAAAAAAAGATGTATGCAGAATATACAAAGTTCTCTCCAACTCAATAATAAGGAAACCACAATCTAATTTTTTTAAATGGATAAAACATTTGGACAGGCATTCCCACAAAGATATACCGATAATAAATAAGCACAGGAAAAGAAGATGCCCCCAAATTATTAATTATTAGGAAAATGCAAATCAGATATGACTACACATCTATCAGAAGGGCTAAAATTAAAGAAACTGATCATATTGTGTTGGCACGCATATGGGACAATAAAAATTTCAGGAACTTCTGGTGGAAATATAAAATGGAAGACCTACTTTAGCAAACAGTTTGACAGTTCCTGAAAAAGTGTAAAATATGCCTATCAAATGACCCTGCCATTCATTCCTAAGTATTTATCCAGGGAAATGAAAGAATATGTGCATACAAAGGCTTGTTCATGAATTTTTATAGCAGCTTTATTTGTAATGGTCAAATAACTGTCCCAATGTTATTGTCCCAAATGTCCATTAATAGGTCAACGGATTAAAAAGATTGTAGTATATCCGTACAATGGAACCCTACTCAGCAATAAAAAATGGACCATTGATACATGCAAGAGCATGGACGGATCTCAAATAATTATGCTAAATGAAAGAAGCCAGAAGAAACTGCATACATGTGATTTCATGTAAATAAATGTCTAGAAAATTTAAACTCATCTGCAGTAACAGAAAGCAGATCAGTATTTGTTTGGGGGTGGAGAGGGAGAAAAGGGCAAAAGAGAAAGATGACGAAGAGACAACTTGGAGGTAATGGATATGTTCATTATTTTGATTACAGTGATGGTATCACAGGAATATGCATTTGTCAAAAGCAACCAAACTGTGTACTTTAAATGCATGCTGTTTATTGTGTCAATTATATCTCGGTAAAAATATTAAAAATACACTTGAGAAATGCCAAAAGCAACTGAAATCTAGAAAATTGAGAGATGAATTGAAAAATAAAAGTGAAGAAATTAGCAGAAGGACTCAGAACCAGAAAACAATAGCAAAAATATACTATCTGAAGATGAAATACAAAAGCAATAAAATGATAGAAAAGCGAATGCACAGTGCCACGGGAAAAAGCCCTTCTGCACCTGCTGTACCAGGTGTCATCAGAGAAAAAACAGGAGGTAGGGAAATACAAAGAACCACAAGGACAAGCATATCTGCAAAATTTTTGTGGTTTTATTCCTTAGATATCATCTATTCAACCAATTATTTATTACGGGTATAATTTTTTTTTTCCGGCCGCACCGCTTAGCATATGGGATCTTAGTTCTGAGACCAGGAATGGAACCTGTGCCCCCTGCAGTGGAAGCTCAGAGTCTTAACCACTGGACCGCCAGGGAAGTCCCTATTATGTACATAATTTTTATATGACTAAGAACAACAAAAAGTAATTGTAAATTGAATAGCAATGAAAACCATAATAGTGGCTAGCTGAGATTTGCTGAGTGACTAACTGAATCATGATATTGAATATCCACTAAAGTTTTCATATGTATCATACTCCTATCCAAAATCAGTCTCTGTACTCCACATTCTTAGTACTCTTCTCCTCCTCAAAATTTCACTCCAACATTTCTCCACTCTCTTGCCTACAACATCTTTCCTCTCCCTTTGGGAAGATGTCATGCTGATTTTAAAAAGCAAAACAAAAAATTTGCAAAAATACTGTCATTCTCCCATCCTAATAGAAATTTCTCATATCCCAGACAGTTATCATGCCATTTCCGTGCTTTCCTTTGCAGTAAAATTTCAAGGGCTGACTCTACTTGTGTCTTCAATTCCTTTCCTCAAATTCTCTTTTAAAGCATGCTAATTAGGCTTTTGTCCATGTGATTCTCTGAACTTGTTCCTGTCATTATCAACAGTGACTTCTACATCATTAAATCCAATGTCCAGTTAGTTCTTTCTACTCTTGCTTTCTCCATTTACAGTACAGTTAGTCTCATGGCGATCTCATTGTCTTTTGCTTTAAATTCCAACCATACGTTTAAGACTCCCAAACTTATTTCTCCAGCTCCAAACTCCTTTCCAAACTTGAATTCGTGTATCCAACTGCCTCCTTGACACGCCTATTAGAAATGTTTAACAGATCTCAAATGTCATATGTCCAAAACTAAAATTCTGGTCTCTACCATGCAAAACTAGCTTCATCTCCAGGCTTCTCTTTTTCAGCTGATGGTAACCCCATCCTTGAGTTACTCAGGAAGCCTTTTCAACTCCTTCTTTTCTTCTTATGTAGCAAATCTAATTCTTCAGGAAAGACCAAAAAAAAGGATACCTTTCTCATCACCTCCATCTGAGCCATCCACTTCTTTCACCTGGATTTCCATAGTAACCTCCTAACTGGTCTCCCTGCTTTGGCCCTTAACTCCTTTTACCTTATCCTTAACACAGCAGCCACAGTAACCCCATTAGAATGTAAAGCAGACCTTGCCACTCAGCCTTGCCAGGGCTCCACTTTTAACTCAGAGTCAAAGTCAAAGTCCTTCCAGGACACCACCTAACATGCTTCTCCTCACCACCCTGAGCACATCTTCTTTTTCTTTACCCTTTTCTCCTCCTATCCCAGCCTCATTGATTCCCGTGCTACTTTTGGAAACTGCCAGGCACACTCCTTTTTTAGGACCTTGTTTACTCTGCTTGGAACTCTGTGACCCCCAGATATCTATATGGCCATCTCCCTCCCCTTTTAAAACTTTTTACTAAAAAGTCCCTCAGAGAGACCTCCCTTGATATCTCTTATTTAATTCTGTAACACGATTGGCCCTCATTCCCCATATCCTTTATTATGCTATGCACTTTCCTGTTTTCCCTAGTAATTATCTGTATACTAGATAATTTACATATTTATTATGTTTCTTGTGGATTACCCATCCTCTACCCTCCATTTAAGCTCCATGAGGGCAAAGCTCTTTCGTTTCTCTGTCTGGTGGTGTCTAATGATGTATCCCAAGTGCATAGAATAGTACTATGTATAGTAAATACTCAGTAAATATTACTTGAATATGTGGATGGATATTAGGTATGTTCATTTGGTATGTATACTGAGGCTTTCCAATGGTTCCATTTTAAAGGGACAAAGAAGAAAAGTATACTTGTATTTTAACAGAAATTGAACAGATATTCCTTCAAGGCTACAAGCCCTTGTAACAAGTTCATGACCCTTGTCCCTTCCCTCCCACCCCACCCCCCAGTGGTGGACTGAGAATGCTGCCCTGTATCCTGTAGTAGAGTATAGGATAAGGAGCCAGGTGGAATGACTCTCAAAGGGCAGACCTTTAACTGGAGCAAAAATTTTATGAGATGAAGGAATCTGGACACAGATAGTTTCACCTCTTTTTCCAGGCGAACAGAGGGTGTAAGCGATAACGTGTAAGAACAATAAGAACATTTGAAAGGACAATAGGAGAAGCTAGAGTGAGCATGAGCTCTCAGCCTAAAGTGAAGAGGAAACATTTTTGGATAGACTGAAGATACAGGGAAACGAGAATTTCAGAGAACAATATGGTAACATTAACAAGGATGCTGAAGAGTACTGCATGGCGATGTTAGCGTACGTTTTCGTATAGAACAAATCTTTGTGTGACATAGAACGAACCTCCACTTCCACTAGCTGGGCACACCTAGCCTTCTCTAAAACATCCTTCATGGCTTGGAATCTTCATGCTTCTGAGAATATCCTGGCCCTTTTGAATAGGCAGGGAGATTCTTCAGTTTCTGGGATCATATACACTCTAGTGTCTGTGCCAAGGTAACTTTTTTTTAACTACTTGCTAAGTTTATGTTTTCATTTCTATTTGAAATTTATCAAGATACTTTTTTCATAGCTATTCCTGAGTTGTAATAATTTTCAATGAAGGGAAGCAACGTACATAAAAATCCAAGAAGTAGGTGTAACCGGTTTGGGAGAATTTATATGATTTTGATCCTTTTGTTAGTTTAACATCCAACTTAATTGTGTTCCTTTAATAAATTCTTCTGGATGAATACTAAATGTTTAGCAAAAGTGGAGTGTCAAAAGATTGCAAATTTGATCAAAAAACTAGTATGCATATGCAGATTATTAAATAAAAACTGCAAAATTGTATTTTTTCCTATGTGGGTATATGTCTATCAAAATGAAACTGTTGGAAGAAAGTACACATAAATATTACTGAAAAAATAACTAGAAATCTGTCAAATAATTCTATTTTTATTGCTTTGACACACATGTGGTAACTCTAATAAACTGCAAGCAAAGTTTTTAAACAGATTTTTGAAGGATCAGTTTTCGTAGACAAAGTGTTCCTGCATGTATTACACTAACTGTACTTGCATGGACACTTCTAAAGTGCTTTAAAGGCATTCCATCTCTCTATATGTTAATTTTAAATTCATTACTATTAAGACAGTATTTTTTCATTAAAACAGAAAGAATAAAAGCCTACTTACACCCACAATATCACAAATGTTAAATGTGAGTGCTGAATTAATGATGCTTGCTACTCAATTCATAAAGAATAAGATATTTCTTTCAAAGGATACGTCCCACTTTGCACAGTCAAAATGTTGTTGGACTATTTTAGAGTCATCGAACAATTCTGTAAAAGTGCAGATTCAAACTTCCTAAAGGTGGCTGGGGGTTAGATAGTGTTTACTATCAATCATAGCCAGTGTTTACTATTTAGATCCTAGTACAGGGGAAGAAAGTTGATCTTCACAATAGCTTCTAATCCTCATTCTACAATTCCTTTTTCTTTAAAAAAAAAATAAAGTACCTAATCGTTCCACCAATAAAATTGTTCCAAATGCATATATTTAACTGAGCTCAATAGATAGATTCTTCAGGAAAACAATCATAGAAAAGAGATGTAAACATGAAAAGGGCAATAATTTAAATGGTAAAAATAATGCTAGTTAACAATGAATACTGAACCAGCCATGAAATCTAATGACTTGACATGGACTATTATCTCTAATTTTGAAAAACCCTTAGATCCAGAGGCTAAAACTGAGGTTTATGCAGGCAATGTAATTTGCATGGGGTCATCATGATTGTTAGTTTTGGAGCCAGACTCCTTTCCTGATACTTTGTTTTCAACTTTTTAACTGCCTCTATACCATATTTTATTAGCTGATCAAGTATAGAGTAATAGGCAAACATTTAAGGGAGTTATGTATTGAGATTTACAAGCGGAAAGGAGAAGAGGACAAATATTTTGGACCCCTTCTATGTGCCTGACACTATGTTAAATATTTAGGAAACGATCTCATTAGTTATCTTTATACTTATATTTGGTAAAGCCTTTATGAGAATATAAGTTCTGGGATTTGTTTGGAGTCAGGCAACTGAAGGATGAAAAATAAATAAGAGTGATTAAAGATTTGGGAAGTATTCCTTCTAATAATAGAATAAATCATGAAGTCTTATTTGTTTAGAGAAGAGAACGTTAAGGAGAAAATTACTAATAAGAGTGTCTAGATATCTAAAAAAGCATCTATAAATCTATGTGAATAGGGTTTTGTTGTTTCCTCAGGCCAATATAAACAGAAACAAGGCTAAATTACACAAGGGGGGTGGGGATTATAGTACTCATGAGAAGAATCTAGCTAAGAAGAATTAGCAGAGTGCGAATGTTCTAGCCCTCTATATACCAGAGGCAGGGCTAGAGGCAGATAGGGATAGAGATATACAAGTTATTTTAGGAAAGAACTTACATCAATTCTCATTCCATTCTGCTCCAGTGTTTTCCTAAGGGAAAGAAATATAATTTATAAATATATCTGTATATAAAGTTAATCCTGTTTTCCAATCTGGGAGTTATGTGGAATTGTCCCTATTTATAAGGAGGAATCTGAAACTCAGAGAGTTTAAGAAGTCTTCCCAATTTCACACAGCAATTAAGTGAGAGTCAAGAGAGACAGTTGGACTCAGGGAGTTAGAATCAGAAAATTTGGGTTCCAGTGTAGACTTGGCCACTCCATCATTTGATTGTGAGAAAATTACTTCCATAAATTTCTAATACTTTATCTGTAAAATAAAAATAAGAATACACACAACGATAGTTGGGAAGATTAAATGAGCAGTAGTTTCAGTGGAATTATTCTGAGTATGAACATAAATAACTCTTTAAAGAATTTATGAAATTATGGACTTCCTTCTTGCCATGTGGTTGAAGGTTAACTTAAAGGAATCTAAATGCTCATTTTTTAATCAGTAACGTTTTTTGACATAAACTTCTAAAAATTGTTTCTGCCTCCATGTCTTTATTTGAATGCTTCTCATCTGAAAAATCAATGTGTAATATGTCATTCTTGCCATTTAACCAAATTTAACATATAAACCACATATTAAACATTAAGTTTAATATTTCTAGTAGTCCATGCTTTGCACTAATTTCAAGAGATTTTCTTCTCCAATAAGAAAAGAAATAATGGCTATAACATAGTACTTCTCTGAGTTATCACCTACTCAGTATTCTCAGGAAGTACTCAAAAGATGATCATTGCAATATCTAGGTGTCTGTCAGCCTTTATAAAAATTAGAGCCAACTGAGAATAAACATGAATAATGAAAACTGATTACAATTTCAGAGATGTACAGCATAGATCTTAGGGCTAACAGGTTTACTATTTCTTGTACCTCTTTATATGTTACTCATTTATCATATTGAAATTGGAATTGTTCTTGTGCCTCCCATTATTGGAAATCTCTGGATATTTGCAAGCCCCATGTAGACCCAATAATCAGATTAATCTGGTCACTAATCACTGAAAGAAATGCCTAAGTCATAAACAGCAAGAGAATCCATTGATTGTAAAGGGAGACATTACTGAGCAGTTTCAACCAAGCAAGATAGTTAAACTCAGAGATGCTGTTTCCTGTTTCTCTGGTATAAACAACCAGGCTGCTCCACTGGCCTCTCCACAACCTGGATGTCCCAAAGCCACATCTCTCTTCTTTCCTTCCACTTTCCCTAAAGAGAATTCTGGGTCATAAAGGAAGGAGAATTGGTGCAACTTCTTTCCTGAAACGACTTGAGCTTCCTCTGCGTTTATATTTGTGTCATCTTATTATAAGACGAGCGAACATCTATTATTAATTGATGTACTAATTAAAGCCATACTTGCAGTTTCCATTAGCTTATTCCCTAAATTCTCCAGAGTTGGCTGTCTGGTTTTAATCAAAACCAAATGGTAGTCCAAGTTCCCAGCCCTGAGCAGCTAGGAGGAAGTCATCCAGTGGAGGCACAAGAAAGCAGAAAAGATAAACAGACGATAGTTCACAACATTTGTGTTGGAGGAAGGATGCAGATACTGTGAGCTGCTTTAGAGTGATTCGGGCACTCTGTCCTGCTGGATGGAAGCAGTTGCAAGTGGTTAATGTCAGCAAGATTGTAATAGGATCAAGATGGAGTCTGTCTTCTGCTTTTCCAGCACTAGATGTGTGTAACTGGAAGATTCTGACCAGAGGCAATGCTGCCTATGCCATGACACAAACTACTTTAATTCCGGGAAGGATTCTTGGGGTCGGAGAGATCTGGGAGAAAACGTTCTATTCGCTGGATTCCTAGGATTTTACTTACAGACCTTCTCAGGTACGGTATATCAGGCTGCAGCATTTTAAATGAAGGAGCGTTAAAAAGGTTTTCAAATTTAGAAGAATTACGGTATTAAAACTAACTGCATCTTGCTCCCTTAAAAGATCTTTTGAAAGGAGCACTGCAAAGGTATTTTGCTTACATTGTGTGTATACATTGAATAAAGTGGAAAAGTTGTAGAGGAAGGAGAGAACGATGTTTTCTTTCTTTCTTTCTTTTTCATAAGCAGCGTGGGATAGAAAAAGCTCTACAGCTTTATGACTCTCCAGCTAATCACCTCAAGGGTTTTGACAAACTCACTTAAGTTCTGTGTAAAATCAGAACTCCTAAATCTCCTGGGCGGGCCTCTGCTCTGCCCCCCTCCCCTCCTCTCAGTTCAGTCTTTCTCACATGCACACCACTCAGAGGCAGGAAATGCTTCCCAGGCAATCTGGGCCTGGTTGTGGAGGCCCCTTTTGCAAAACATCAGTCTGAATTTACTAGACAGAAGTCACTAGGAACGCCTTGACAGACTCCGGCTTCAGCTAAGGCTCCCTCCAGCTGCGGAGGCTGTTTTTGTTAGAATCACACACTGCGCAGAACTGCTTAGAATAGAGCCATGATCTCAACCACGAAATGTGAACTTATATTTTGGAGAAACTAACGGGGACGGACTCCTTTCCTAGGCTGAGTGTTGAAGCATGTCTTGCCTCGGCGTTTCAGCTCCTCCTCGTCTAGGTAAGACGCTGTGGACTATCTATCTTTACGCTTTGAGGCAATCTTTGAAGAGGCAGAAAGATTGAGAGAAATGTTAGCATCTTGCACGGAGTGGTGATTTCCTAGGTTGTAGAGCTGAGCCACGAAATCAGAAGTGGAAAAAGTTTAGTAAGTAAAAAACTGTGAGTCAAATTGTTTTAGCAAAATGTCAATTCTAAAATAGGCTCCATGGAGATTTTTCTCCGTAAACTAAGATCTTATTTTCATCCCTTTTTAATCCTTAACTTATTTATGAGTGGAGCCATCCTATTATATGGTTTATATGAAACAGATACATATTCTCACACATTGTGAGGTGTAAATGATTTTTTTTCTTTCCCCGTCGTTTGCCAACAGGAAAAGTAGATCCCGCTATAGAGTGACTTTTCTTAATAATGCATCTCCAAAGAAAATTTTGAGTCTCATTTAAAATATGAAGATTGGATTCCTCAATATTTTCCCACCCAGTTTCAACCACAGGTCAAACTGCTAATGCACAGCTTAAATGGTTTATTTTTAAAAAGAGTAAACACATGAAATTTTACAAATATTTCTATCCTAAACAGTATTTAATCTGATTTTTAAAAATTTAAAGATCAGAATTGGATTTAATTTATATTAACTTTCTTGAATTCACTATTCACTGCTCAGATCATATTCTGTGTGAATATTTTTGAATAAAGTAAATCTCAATGACAATGACATTCATTGTTACTATTTTAAGGCAGCTGGAAATCACTACAATCATATGAAAAGCTGATCTGTATTCATAATTCATGTAATCATAAAATTACATTTCCACTGGGCTATAGTATATTTAAGTTATGTTTACATGTGCAATATATGAGAAAAGAAATTTAGTAATGACTGACATAACAGAGAGTTTTAATGCATAACATACTGTTATATTTCTGAATATTTAGAATGAAAATCATTATTTTATAGAAATCATATGGAATGGTACGTGAAGGGAACAAATACCCGTGCATATTTCCAAATCTATTAGATGAACACAAAATATCCCAAATGAAATATGAAAGCTATTTGACAGTTGGATCATAAGAAATCAAGCGTTTTCATCATAAACTTTTACATAGTATAAGGTGACCATTTGCTGTATTAGCTAATTATGCTTAAATTTTATGCTAGAATAAGTTATATTGACAAATTTTAACTACTCACTAACAATTTGTTGTGTTGAGGCTTCTAAAAGTGATAAAAAGAATCTGTTTTTTAAGTATGTTAAAAATAAAATATTGACTTGTCTAAATTATGATTTAATAAAATTCCTCAAGAGAATTTTAAGGAAGGAAAGAATATAAGAGGTCGCCTCTTCTAACACTGTCTTAAAGGTGCCAAAAAGGGAGGTGAAGCATGACATTCAAAAATGACCTGTTCAAGGTCACGCCGCTAGTTAGTAGAAGAGATGACAGTGGAACCATAGTACCCTGTGTCATAATTCAGGTAACTTAATATGACATCACCTTGTTCTCAAATAATAACTGCTCATAATAAAGTATGAATATATTCGTATCCGGTAGAAGGCTACCTTAAACAGAAAATTGTAATGCTTATTTTTTAACAAAAGGCTTACAGCTGCTACCAGTATTACAGTGTAGAAAAAAAAAATAATAGCTTTAAAAAAGAATCAAATTTACTAAGTAATGAAATTTCCTCAAATGCAAAATTTTCTTACACCTTCAACAAACATTTTCAAGGAGTAACTTGTTTGTGACTGTTTTGTTACATTTCATGTTTATGCCAAGAAAATCAATCCATATGCTAATAATTATATTAATTTTAAACTGATGTTTCTTAAAAACATAGAGCTAGAAAGGAGGTTGTCTGATTCATATCCTTGCCTCCAAATGGTATCCTTATAAATCAACTTAACCAGTGGCATTCGGAAAAGATTTTACTGCCCCCCACTGGAATCGGTTTAAGAATCTCACGTACCCGGACATCCTTTTATTTATCTAACCTAAATCTCTATTGCTGCAGCCTGTTTCCAGTTCTGTGGGTTTCTACCTCAGTGGAAATGTGAAAAGCCTAAATGGATGTGTGAAAACATAAGTGTACATTTCTAGGCCAAATAAACCCACTTCCTTTCATCTTCCCTTCTACAGCTTATTTACAGTCTTTTAATTGGTTCATATATCTCCTCTGAGCCTTCTACAAAGTCCTTTAGTTGTAGAATCCAGAGTTTGTTATAGTATATAAATGGCTGACCAGTGCAGTGTCAAATGGAGGAGTTGGCTGCTTCATCTGTACATTCTTCATATATGACAGTATATGTTGCTTTGCACGCTGAAACATTGCACTTTCCGTGGCAAGAGCCCTTCTAATAAAGCTAATATGTGTTATTTCTAGTACATCCCATTTCTTTAGAGAAAATGTGAGTCATGATGCTTTTTCTCCCCATTTTTCTGAACCAGATTGGATTTCCTGATGCTATTACCACTTAAAAATAGGCTATTCAACACTTCCAGTGTCTCCACACTCTACATGATTGGAATGAGGAATAAATGCAGTAAAGCAATAGCCTATATAACTGATGGCGTGATTACTAGAGGGCCTAGTACACCATTTTGTTTAATTTTTTCTTGAGGACGTTATAATAAAAAAGAGAATTTTTCTGGCCCTATCCAAACCTGCTCATACCATACACCTCACTACAAATACTTTAGGCATGGTTTAATCTTACTTATAGAGGATGGGTGTTAGAGGATTAAAACAAGTCTAAACTGGGACATTTAAGATGTGTCTTTTGTTTTTACTTCATTTGTTTCCTCTTGGAGAAGGAATGAATTCGTGTCAATATCATCTTACAATGAGGGTTCTCTCTGTAGAAATCGTTATAGTACAACGAAGTTCCAAAAGAGAGATGATTTAGATCTGGATCAGAAAATTTTATTATCTGAATAAATGTTAAGAATTGTACATGAGAATTTAAAGAGGATGAGGGAAAATTCCTCCAGATTTGAAGGAAATAGCATAAGTATTATACCTTCTTCTCCCAGGTGAATGATAAGCCCCTTAGTTGCACAAATCAAACAGGTTTACAGAGAAGCCCAAATCCAGATTGACTTTGGGGTGGATATAGAGATACAGCATACTACTTCTAGTTTGGCATTAAACTGCCGGTCAGCTCATAGAGTTCTGAGAAATAGATGCGCTTAGTTTTTGAAGAAGGTAAACAGAATAAAGGTGAAGTGTGGATCTTGAGACCTAGTTTAAAAGAGATTATTGATTTTGATTCAGTGGATTATAGAGTATATAAGTGAACTTGAAAAGATTAAATAGGAATTCTGATGTAAAAAAAAAAGATGAAAGGCAATGTAAACAGCATGTGTATAAACTTGCTCATGAATTAAGATAGAGGACTGAAAAAAGCAGTTGTAGCTGCTTGTATGTGTGAAAAGGTTCTCCTATTAGACTGAAATCACAAAATGGTTTAGCAATACAGTTCAGATAATCCAGAGGAAATCAGTCCTTTAATAGAAATGAGATCCAAAGGAAGTAGGAAGATCAGAAAGCAAGCTTAGAAATTCAACCCGTGTTTCTTTTTATTCCCAGCAGTTGGCAAAATACCTAGCGTGTCAGGTATTGTCAATACATGTTTGTTAATAAATGTTTGTGGAATAAATAGGAGGGAAAGAAGAAAGAAAGGAAAGGAAAACCAGCATTGAAGAGTTGGTGTTGTGAGACTTTTTTTTAATTTTCCAGACATCCTGTAATGATAGAATAATAATTTTTAAAGAGGAAGGAAAATAAGAGGTTGGCAAAAGTCATCAGAGCCTGAGGCCAGAGGTTAATAGCACTCTCATAAGATGACATTACAAGTTCATTAAGAGCCAGGAGAAAGCATGAGTATCCAAAAATAGTTCAAAGTTAAGTTACACGAGGCCAGCGAGAGCAGAGCACTAGTGAATTTTCCACAATTTAAATGGGGGTGGTGTACTGGAAAGCTCGTGGGAAGAGACAGAAAACTGGCTCAGATTTGCATCTTTGCCATTTGAAATCCTTGCTCTGTGATTTCAAGCATGCCCCATCCTACTTTGAGCTTCTGCTTTTTATTGGTAAAGTCTGGAAGATAATGCAAATATTTATATCACTGGGTCATTTTGAGCATTAGATGAGACTTTGTATGTACAAACTGGGTCGCATACAGTGTAACAAACAAAATTTTGTTTTAAAAAGCAGAGGTCAAATGAATCAAGAAAGAAAGAATCATGGTGTTTCACCTTGTGGTCAAATCACTCATCTATATTGAAATAACATGGGCGTGCAAGGGATCGTTCCAGCTCCTACTCAGCCATGGCTTCTGCAGCTAAGGTCCGTCAAAAACTAAAGGAATCACTGCTATCAGCATCTTTATCATCATCATCATCATTATCGTCATCGTCATTTAGTATCTAGTGAGTTCTTGCAATATGCCATGGAGCAAGTGTTTTACATATATTATCAGCTCACTATTATTATAGTTCAATATTATTCTCTCTCAACAATTTTCATTATTCCCATTATAGAAGTGAGAAAACTGGGGAAGACAAAACCTAAGTAACTAATGCAAATCACCAGAAAAAAAAAAAAGTTTCTTTAACAGACATCTTGCCTTCACAAAAAATAGAGGTAATAATCACTACCCATCAATAGGTGTTAGGGATTGAGCTAGTTACCTAGTCCTGCCAGAATTTCTCCCTGTAAAATCAGGACAATGATAGTACGTACTTCATGGAGTATTTGTGAGTATTATTACTAAAGGAGATAGCGTAAGTGCAACACCAAATACAGGGCCTGATCCACAGTAAATGCTTAACACATGGAAGCTCTTTTACTATTACTATTATCACGATCATCAAAAGTTTCTAATGCACCTACTATTACTTGGGTATATGGGACACTTGGTAGTAAAAACAAGCTCAAATGTACATAGGAGGATGACAAAATAAGATAAGAATTATAGATATTAAATACAGAAGAAAAAAGTTGATATCAGAGGCATCAATCCCTGATAGGATACCAACCTAACAGAAGTAGCTAAGTTCTCAGTGATTTCATGTTCCTGATTTCAGTGAAAGTTGTACTTACCAAATGACTGAAATCTCAGTATTCTGTTGTCACCTAACTGTCTGAGCACCTGTGTTGCTGTAGCCCACTTGTTTATATTTGGTGATTACTGTGTCTACCCTTAGAGTGTTCTTAGAAATGATAGCAAAGTTAAAAATAGAAAGTGGCCACTTAAAGCAAAGCCACATCTCACCATGCTGATGATAAAGCATTATAATTCATGTCCATTGTGGAATAGAAGTATCTTTTTTATAATAAGGCAAAACCACATTTCAATCATATTGATTTGCCATTAAAAAAAAAAAAACAAACTTTTGATATCAAATTTAACTCTAAGCTATTTCCTGTTGCATGAAAAGTTCCAAGTGAAATAAGTTAGGAGCAAAGGCAATACTTTTCTTTGGTTATAAGGGACTCTGCAGAAAAGAGATATGAATCAAAAAACCAAATGATTAATTATTCATTAATGAATTTATTTGCAGAAATAGCTAAAATACAATGTAGTTCTAGGTGCTCAAAGGGTTCTGTACCAGATGGAACACTGTTATTGAGAAGACTGTGTACTTTCTAAAAAAATAAAACATGGAATCCTGAAGGAAATACAGGTGTCTATAACTTACTGCATCCATGATGCAATATTGTCCCCCAAGACTGTGTTAATTCTGGGATCTCTTAGAAACCAATTATCCCCAGAAGAGTCTTAGTGGTATCAGACAAATATGACATTTTTAAAGATTTACTCAAATTACACGTGGTTATTTAAAAAAACGTTCTGAGAATCCGCAAACCTGGCTGACCTGAGCGGCAAAGCGGTGATAAGTCAAACACTGCCAGTATCTGCGCCCCTCCCTGCAAGGGAATTAGAAACTACTGGGGCTACATTAAATAGTAGGAAGCCAGAGGTAAAAATAGGGCACCTCAGAAATATTAACTTGCAACTTTGTAACAGCCTGTTCTTTTCCGATGAGCTGACAGAATTCTAGTGGATTGACAGAGTTAATTTCAAATTTACTTGATTCCTGGAACATATTTGAGAGCTAAGAAGGAGAAAAAACTTACCAAGCTTAGTAAAACTAATATATACATAAAAATAGGTAAACATTTAAAAAAATATTTTAATTGGGTACCTATTTATTCATTCTTCTTCTAAAGACCAAAAATGATGGAAGGTTGGATGTGTCTCTCGGAAAAAGTGATGTACTACTCAATCCACTGACTTAGCTCATTATAGATGGTTTATTCTGTAATTTACTAAGACTTTTGATGATTTCCAGACAACCTAAAGACATGGAAGCTTTTTCATATATAATATTTTAAGCTTCGTTAAGTAATTTACCAGTAAAGAATTTTAACAGGAGTTTGTTTTTTCCACAGACAGCTAATGAGGCATAATGAGTAAATTCCAACATTTGACAAAGTATGTAAAAGTAGATAGATAATGATTTTGTGAAGGATTAAGACAAAGATTGCCACTAAAGAAAGGAAATCTGCCTGTAGTCATACAGAGATAGGTTTTTGCATCGTTATTAAAGGTTTCTCTCTCCTAAGCCTAATTCTAGCCCTGTCTAATTTCAATTAGTTAGCATGAATATTTTAAAGAAAAAGCACTACTTGTCTTTTACTAAAAGTTGGCTACCCTGATTAGACTCTTAGAAATGCTTTCTTTGAATGTGTTATCTTTTTTGTTTTTTGGGGTTTTTTTTGCTATTTGTTCATTCATTTACATAAAGGGATTAAGAATAATCATATCTGTCCTAGGCGTTCTCGCTGATCCTAAGCCTCTTGAATATTTGACAGTTTTGCGTTGAAAAGCATTCCTCTCGTGTTATCATTGAGTTGGGGGCAGTGGAAGGTGCCCAAATGTTCCACAATTTAGTTTGCTAGATAATTTGTTCTTTGACAGCTCCATCAAGAAAATGAATTTCATTTTGACCTCCGCAAATGCTCACTGTCAGGAAGATTTACTTGGCCATCAGTGAGCACACATTTGAAGAACTACAGTAGGCTGTGATCATGTCTGTTTATATGTTGATTCTGCTGTAATCGTCTAATTCAATAAGTGTTTGGGTGGCACTTATTACATGCAAAGGTGACTCCCTGAGCGTAGGCCAAGATACACTAAGATGTCACATCCCTCTAGGATGTCCAGATTCCCCATCTCTCCACCTCACCAACTTGACCCTTATATTAGCAACAATGTGGGCCATTGTAGAAATGCTCCCTTCTTGGTTCAGATGCATTCTCTATTCTTGCAAGAGTGCATGTTAGAGAATTTAACCTACCTTTAATTAAAAGGAGATTATTTCCCTCATGTCTTCTCTTCTTTCTCCCAGTGACTGAGTACACGCTATGTGGTAGCTATTACGTATAGATATGCATTAAAGCAGTAGTAGTAGAAGAGAGAAGAGTAGGAGAAGAGAGTAGTAGGAGAAATTTAACATGGGATGGGTAATTAAGAAGAAAGACCTGATGGGAAACCAGAAGTAACTCCAGCCATCTAAGGAGAAAGTAGGAAAATACAGAGAAACTGGCAATACTATTATGCCTTCTATTAAATATGCAGCAGCTGTGTGAAGGTGTTTAAAAACAACCCAGGAGTCAATCATGTGCATGTGTGTGTGTGTGTGTGTGTGTGTGTGTGTGCGTGTATTTATTTGTATATGTGTATGTATACATATACCTATATATGTCATCTGTTTTCTGAAAGGATAAAACAAGATAATATATACTTAGGCTTATATTCCCAATGTTTAGTAGACTGTCTGCAGCCCATTCGGCACTAAATAAACACTTGTTGAATAAATGATTATGATCAGGCAATGTTGCTCTCAGTTCTAAGGTACTGCCCACTTGATTTCAGCCACAAGTACTTCATTTGCACCGTGTTTTCCCAGGCTATAGTATCGGCAGTAGTGATTCCCATCAGGCTCTTCTTTCCTAGGGACACTTGCCAGGTCAAAATACAAGGTATGTGTTTATTTCAGGAGCAAGTGCAAAAGAGAGCATGATCATTTGATGTCAGACATAGGTCAGGGATTCTCAAACTAGAATATCTTCAATTGCTTTCTAGTACAGTAACATTCAATGTTGATTAATTTTAAAATATACACTGCATGCCACTGTATGCTTATGTTAAAGAGTGGTGTTATGAAATTAACCCAAACAATAAATTTTAAATCACTCTGTGTCTAAACAGCCTATGCACTAATATCACAAAAAGCAAATGTGGGCACTTCACAAATATTTTCCAGAATCATTACATAATTAGAGGTACACAGAGTTTCTTGTAATAGTAATACAGTGGTGTTTGAACACATGCATTTAAGAAGTGAAAAATCCCCATGGAAATTCACTTCATAAAATCAACACCCTGGAATGACTTACACTTTTCCAGAGCCTTCATCCAAATCCTCAGCAGCTGAGCTCATTCTGAATGAAACTGCGTAAAAATGATTACAAGAAAAAGTAGTAGAAGTTTGCAAAATAAGTAGCCGGTAATTAGAAATGGTGAGAAGGCTCAAAGGGAAAGTGAGGTCTTTTACAAAGACTTCTAAATCTTACAGGACAGATTCTAGTCAATTCAGATGACTTAGAAAATGGGGCCGATATACTCCGATGTGATGGACAATATATTTTAATTAATACTGTGTTCAGCCTTTAGATCCTGAAGGCAGGTTTTAACTATAAATCTTACAAATCAGAATTAAAATAGGAAGTATGAATAAGAAAGCTTGTTGAGATTAAGTTTTTAAAACAATCTATCAGACCACAGGATATGGAATGAACATTCAAACTGTAGTGATGATGGTCATAATAAGAGTTAGGAAATTTTAGGTCTTCAAAATAAAGACACTATAAATTCACAGGAATGATCTGGAAATGTCCAAAGAACGTAGATTAGAAATTAGGACAGAAGGAGTTAATGTTGTGTCAAATCTATCTAATTTATAATCTCTCTTTGCAGCTAGATTGTCTCAGAACTTGATGAACTGTCTTCCTTTGATGTTATAAAAATACTTACCTACTTGCCAAGGTTGAGTGCAGTAAGCTAATTAATATTATGGTCAGGACTTAAAGGCGAAAATTTTATGTAATCTGTTCCCCAAGGGGTTAATAAAACTCTTTCTCCTTCTTCATCAGAGAAAGAAAACCAGAATTGTCTCAACTTAAATGTAAATGTGGCTTAGGAATGACACTAATACCACTTGGCATTTCTTAAGTTAGCCTGCTCTTTCTACACTGGATAAAAATAAAGAAAAGAAAGCATCTAAAACAGAACCGCCCTATTACAACCCAAATTTGCCCATGAAAGCAGAAATTTTCTGGCCTGCATCTATGCGTTTTTTCCACTTTTCCGTAGCCTCCCACACTATAATGACTTATGCACGGAATTCAGGGACTTTATATTTTCTTATGAATGCCAACATAGAAAATGTGAATGCTGACCATTTTCAAAGATACTCACAGACCCTTAAAGAAACGGAATAGTATCCAGAATGATATTTGGTCAGTCTGGCATACCAAAATTCTAGTACATTCCTGGTCTTTACAAGATGGGAATATTTACCTTTCTGGCATGTGCTTAGTCAGAATAGCTTGCGATTTTTGGTGGGGAGTCAGAGTCCTTTTCAATAGACTGAAGTGACCCAAACCCAGCACTTCAGTTAATCTTGTTTATGACTGAAATCAATAAGCCAATCCATGTCATGTGCTGACAGTTCTTGTGTGGTGTAAAAACTGGAAGTGTCTGTCCTTGAATAAGATTTTTCTTTTACAGTCCAGTCATTAGGTTTCATTATGGGACAACATTTGGACTAGTCATTTTTATAAGGCTGAGTTTACATTGGTATAATTTGTTGCCTTTAACTAAGGCTTTGAATAATTTAAGGCAAAAAGGATGGATACCTGGAATGTGTTTATATTCTGACCTTATCTTATGTCTGGTTTTCTTGTTTACTTAAAATTTTATGGCCAAATGCTAACAGAAGTATACAAACTAAACTCCTTAGAAGCCAAAGAGAATGAGACTGAAATTTCTGAAGAATTATTTCAGTTGTCTTATCATGCTCACATCTTCTTTTTGGGTCACCCGAATTCCTGCCTGAAGAGTTTAGACTTTATGTCTACTAAAGATGTGTGGAGGGAAAAGGTAGCAGTAGAATCGCATTCCATGGATGAAGTTTGTTGGCTCTCTAAGCCTGGGTCTTAGAACCGGGGCCTACTTTGAATCCAGGCTTACCTCCTAGATGTATGACCTTGGGCAAGATATTTAATTTCGGTAAGCTTCAACAGTACTAGCTTGCTAGCGGGTCGTGGCAGCAATAAGATGCATGTAAATGTATTTATCCTAAGACATTTTAAGTGGTGTGTGTTACGCTTTCTTATGCATGAATTATGTGTTAATATGAGCTAAACTGGATTACTCCATGTTTCTTAGTCACTCCCTGGAGTAAATGCATTCTGGTAGTTTGGGATCTGTATTAGCTCTTTCACACACTAATACATTACACATGCTGTCTCTATAGCTCAAGTTTTGCATGAACAGTTCCCTGGTGGCCTTCAGTGCAATTCAAACCAAACAGCCAATAGATTTCTGTAACGATTTGTGTCCACAAAAGTAAATCAGGAAAGCATCTAAGCTAGAGCAACTAGTTTCTTCCAGTGAATTTTATTAGTATAGCAATCCAAATATTTTCCTAATGGAATTTTAAATATTCAATATGTATGTCTTTATTCGTTAATAGATCAATCAATCCAGCTGCATTTAAAAGTATTGTTAATGATTTTTGACCAGAAATATTGAATGTGAAATTGTCTTCTACTATTAGGCTGCTTCTTAAAGAAATAACCTTATTGAGGCTATTAAACAGAAGCTTTATACAATCTCTTAATCTTTCATAGCACAGCTTAAGTGCTCTCTTTTCCAAGATATATTTTGACTTTAGAACTATATCCTGAACTATGTATATTTCTTTAATTTTTTAATAGGTGGTGCAATGACAAAACTTACTCTCTTCTTCAATCAGTGAATTTGAAGTAATCTTTCATCGTTTCATCTCCTTTAGTCTCATATGGAATGTATCCCTCCATCTGTTGTTAAACTACGATGACATGTCTGTAGCTATCAGAAAGAGAAGCTGGGAAGAACATGTGACCCAATGGATGGGACAGCCTTTTAATTCTGATGATTGTAACACAGCATGTCATCATGGACTAGTAGCTGACAGCTTGCAGGCAAGTATGGAAAAAGATGCAACTCTAAATGTGGACCGCAAAGAAAGGTGTGTTTCACTACCAGACTGCTGTCATGGCTCAGAGCTGAGAGATATTCCTGGGAAGCCAATGGGTCACATTTCAAAGGAGGTGGATGAAGATGACAGCCATGAAGGTGAAGATCAGTTTCTTTCTCTGGAGGCCAGCACGGAAACACTAGTGCATGTTTCTGACGAGGATACTGATTCTGATCTATATCTTACAGATGATAAACAGATTTTAACTACTCAAGGGCCTAAAACGTCAGACCAACATAGCATCAAAGGAGCAGGCTCCTTAGTAAAGACGCTGCCCATCATGGAAAGTAACCAAGGTTCTTATGACTCCTGGGGAATGGCTGGTGGAGCTGAGTTAGTGCTGGTAGAGGAAAAGGGGGACAGAAAAGTTGTTGACATGGTGAGTAAAAGCCTGGAGCTTTGTAAGGATATAAGCCTAAGTGAAATAAAAGATGCATCCAAAATGAATGCGTGTGACTCTTTGAATGTGAAAGATATTGCGCCGGAAAAGCACTTGCTTAATTCTGCTGTAATTGCTCAGCATCGAAGGAAACCCGACTTCCCTAAAGATGAACATGAAAGAAACACCTGCAGTGCAGTACAAGATGAGTTCCTGGCTATTCCTTGTGCAGACAGAGGACTGCCATTATTAGAAACAGATTCTGGAAGCTGCCTTCTGCAGCCTCCTTCCTGCCCTAGTGGAATGTCAGCTGAAAATGGCCTGGAGAAGAGTGGTTTCTCAGAATATCAAAACAGAAGTCTTCCAAAGGTCAACTCAGGAGATGGCATGCAGTGTTTACACATAAAGGAGACTCTGGCCACCCATGAACCCACAGATAACCAAGTCAGACTTCGTAAAAGAAAGGTAAGACACATGCACCTATTATCTGGCTTTTGGAATTCTGTAAATATCCTTGTTTCTGTCACTTATTATTTTGCTAGAGTTAAAAAGATATGGGGACATTTCTTTTGCTCAGTAGTGTAGCTGTATGACTCAAAGAGCATCTTCTTGGAGAAATCATCAAAATATGTAAAAATTAAAACAGGATAACCTATCCACTTCACTAATAATATTTATAATGGCTCATGAACATTCTATCTTGGAATTGTGTTGAAGACAGAACTGGTTTCACTTTCTTTGGCTGGAATTAAATAGCCACCAGATAGTTCAAAGCCTATCTAAAGAGTGATCTCTGATTTTTAGAAAGAATGTCATGGTAATTTTTAATTAAAATTGTTTATTTCAGCTTGCTTCTCTTCCCTTTAAAAAGTATATTTTATTATAATAAAAGTGGTATAAATCATGTATTTTAAATGAGCCCTTTGCATATACCAAGGCAACAGTACCCCCTCCCCCAAAATATGCTAATGCTATTTTAAATGATACCCTGGCACATTTGCTATCCATAGCTACATGAACATTTTTTTTAAACTCTTGACCATAAAGGATGACTAACTGAAGTAAATTTTTATGCTGAGGCACCTTTGACTAATCCTGTAGATGCCATGATCCCCCAAGAAGTTTCCAAGTGAGAGACACAAGGATTGGAAGGAACCACATGGATCATGATTTAGTTAGAGAACTCTTGAGCAAAGTTTGCCATACCTTTAGGATTTCCCCCAGCATTCTTCCCACATTGTAGTACTCTATAATCCTGATGTAAATACAAGTAAAATTTCTTCTGTAAATCCAACATGCCCATTGGCATCAAAAAAACCCTGCAGATTGGACACTTTGGTGTGACATTCTTGCCCTTCTCTTGATATAATACTAATCCATAATTCCTATTCTCCTAAGACAAAACTAAGGTTCTTAGTTCTGTTCAACTGGGGCTATCTACAATGAGAAAAAAAAATCTTCAACTCTCTTTTGGTGAAGAAATCTGGTTTCCATAAACTGTAGTTTTGCTAACAAACTAGATCAGTAACATGTCATAAGTTAAAGTGAAGTCAAAGACTTTACAGCAAAGATCAATGTGCTCAAACTACATGCCAACAGAGCTTTCTGTGCTTCTGGCGAGCTCTTCCTTCCTTACATAAATTGTATTAAAAAGTTAATGCTGCATGATGTTGTCATGATTGGACTGCTCAGGTCGCTTTTTCAGAAATGTCCATATAGTCTATCAAATCTGTTGGAGGGAATGTAATAATGACGTAAGAAAGTATTAACTGACCTATGACATAGCTTCCCTAAAATAAGACAGACCCTGCCCAACTGCCGACAGAAACATTAAACATTCCAGAAACATATGCTCACCACTTGGACATTTATATCAATACTAAGAATGCTGGAAAGAATTTGCTCTTGGACATGTCACTATAGCATAGTTGCATTACAAGAGCCATAATTATATCTCATTTACAAGTTCTAACTTAAATATTCTATTTTAAGCATTTCATCATTCTAAAGTGTTGTGGTATTGTCTGGTGGAGTATTTGTTTTGACTCTACAACTCATTTGGGATGCTTTGTAATAAACAGATTAAATGCAAAGTTTCAGGTTTGGAATTTACTCTGGGGAAGTATGATTATGGGAGAAGCCTCTAGAAGCAAAATGTGTAGGAATTTTTGTTCTATCTGATGTTGAATGAGTGCTGGAATACCTTCAAGTTGTGCACTAAACATTTTAGAACTTTACCAAAAGAAAAAACAAAATAAATTCATAAAAATACATGTACAGAGATGTTCATCATTGTATTATGTGTTACTGACAAAAAAGATACAATCCAAATTTCCATCAATAAAGGATGTATAATGATTGTTTAATCTATAGTTTGGAATGCTATGTGGCCATGAAAAAGATGGAGTGAGATCCATGTGCTCTAACTGAACGGTGCTCATGATATAGCATACATAGAAAAAGACAGTGGCAGACCAATATTTGTAGCACATCCCAACCTTATCTGATGAAATGTGTGGATACAGATACAGATAGAAATATAGATGGGTTATAAACCTCTCTAGATGACTAAATAAGAATATGCAAAATTCTAGATAAATAGGCACAAAATTGTTGACAGCAATTACTTTGAGAGAATGGAAGTAAAAGGATAGAAGCAGGAGATTTTCAATTTTTAGCCTATATAATTTTTCTAAAAGGTGATAGTATTCTGGGTGAAATGCATACAATGAACAGAAGTACAAAAACAAAATAATATTCGATATATAAATTATTTGAAGCATTTTCTGCATGGCACAAAACAACCTTTTATCTATATAGTTATTATGATTATTATTACTCTTATGAAATGAAAACAAATATGAAGTTTTTCAAAATATCAACAAAAGTTTCAATCAACTACTCCAATTCTAATGCCAGTGCAACTAGTTTAAAACAGATAAACCTTTTGGAGAGACACATGGACCCCATTTTCATGTCTAAAGTGTTAGGGGACTGATTCTGAAAAGAGTTGGCTTAGTTGTATCTTTTAAACTATTTGTCAACCACTGTGACAGCTTTGAGATTAAGAGCTTAGAAAAGGTGAAATATAATATAAGCTAATAAAATTTTAGTTACGGAACTTTAATCAGCTCATTATCTGATATGAGTGAACCAAATCCTTCATAGAATTTATGAACATGAAATTTTTGTGGGAGGGATTCAGGATAAAATCAGGTTCTAAAACTTGAAAAAAGAAAGCAAAAACAGAGTTTATAAGGGTAATGCTCAGAATGCACTGAACTACTACTCTAGAGATATCATTGTACTTTAGATACAAATTATCATTCCTTCAAACCTATAAATATTGGCAGGCGTTTGTTGCTCAGCATGACGTATTTTTTCTTGTTTTCCAATGATATTTCTGGCCATTAAGGATAGCCACACATACTTATTAGGAGTGTCAATTGGAGATGACTGCGTTTGTAGTATGTGTAAATATTGACCTTTAAGCTAATAATTTCCTTAAATATGATGAAATATATCATTAAATTGGAGCCACTGAAATCAAAGGGAAACCAATAAATCATGAGCAGACATCAGTAAATGAGCCAGGAAGATCGTGTGGCATATGACCAGCGCTTATAGGGCGTGGGTGGGTCTTTGGGGTAAGGCAGCTGGTTAAGAGCAATTCTCAGAGACAAATTCCAAAGAAATGCGGAGGAGGGAGACAGTCTAAGAAGTGGTCTCTTCAAACCAAATGAGATGTGAAGATGGAAAATATGTAGGGAAAGACTTGAGGTTAGACTTTTTTTTAAAGAACTAGTGTATTTGTTCTTGATGGTGGTTTACTAATTAAAGAGAGTCCAAAATTCAGTCTTCCCTAGGGACTATTTAAATAGTTCCCAAACTTTTGAATAGCCATAATAGTTGTATAAATATATAAAATATTTTTATTGGCTTTCATAAAGCATATTCCATATTACCAAGCAAAATAAACACAAAAGATAGTATAAAAATGATTTGAACTTTGAAAAGACACCTAATTCCACATTTGAACAAAACCTCACATTCCAGCAGCCAATGAAACTGTATCATTTATGCTATTGATTTGACTGCTGTCACAGAAAACCAGCATAAAAGTGGCTTAAGGGCTTCCCTGGTGGCGCAGTGGTTGAGAGTCCGCTTGCCGATGCAGGGGACACGGGTTCGTGCCCCGGTCCGGGAAGATCCCACATGCCGCAGAGCGGTTGGGCCTGTGAGCCATGGCCGCTGAGCCTGCGCATCCGGAGCCTGTGCTCCGCAACGGGAGAGGCCACAACAGTGAGAGGCCTGCGTACCGCAAAAAAAAAAAAAAAAAAAAGTGGCTTGGCTAACATCTTTCTCTCACACATATATAATTGGGTATAGGTAGTTCTTTAACAATATGTAGGCCTTATGTTTTCAATACCTTAGACCCTCTTATCCAACTGCCCTGCCACCCTGAGCCTTTATCCATATTCAAATCAGTAAGGAGAGGAAAGGGTGCAGGAATGGCCACACCCCTGGGTAAAGGCAAGACCCAGAAAGAGTACACTTCTTTTTTTTTCCTCATATTTCATGTGCTAGAACTTAGTTGTATGGCGACACCTAGCAATAAGGGCTGAGAAATGGAGTCTGCATCCTGGGCAAGGTGTCTGCTGAAAATTCTATTATCAAAGAAGAAAGAGAAAATATTTATCGAAGGATAACTCATAACATGAATATGTTGAGGAACAACACCTAACATAAATATATTCCAGTATATCATGGCACGTTGTGAGTGAAATAAACAGGCTGTGTATGTGCTCTGTGGCAATTAAGGATAGCCACACATAATTACTAGGAGTGTCAATTGGTATCTGTATAAATACTTGATGCTTTAACTTCACACTGCAGAATACCTTTCCATGTTAGGAAACTATCTTATGTGTGGAAGTGATGTGGATCAAATGCTATACTCTTTCTTATGGAAAAATTGCTCAGGACCAAAATATTATACTGTATATACTGTACTTTATCTGTGGCTAAATGTAATACATTGATTAGCAATGACTGAAAAAAATCAAATATTATCTCCTTACCCTATCTTCAAAATCTGTACGTATTTGATAAAAGCACACCTATACCTGAAAAGACTTTCTCATTTCTTGCTATAACCTTCCTGATCCTTTCTATGTCCTGAATGCCTATATGGGGGCTTTGTAGCATGAGAAAGCTAACATTGACCAATGGGTGACATAAAGTACATAGTAAGTTATGCAGAAGATGGAATGGACCAAGACAGGAGGTCAGCTAGAAAAATATTAAAGGGAAGGGAAAAATTGTCTAAGAAATAAAAACCTAAAAGATGGTTAAGCTGTGGCCCCAACATTGAATGAAAGCAAGGACTAGTGGAAGAATTAGAGTTTGTTAATAAGCCTAGTATCAGTTGACAAAGAGGGAAGGGATGGGAAACAGAGTAAAGTATACACAGCTCTGCAGATAGATTCATAATGACAGTATGATTTTACATGAAGGTCACACTGGTTTTAAAGACACAGGCTTATTGAGCAGATTGTATTGTTTTTAAACCTTTTTCCCTAGTTCTAACATTAGGGCTGGCAGAGAAAAGTTGTTACCAGGTGGAAAGTCAATGTGTAGATGGATAACATCAGGTCTTCTCAGCCATATTTTTAACTGGATTTGTGTCCCAGGTAAAGCTGGCACCTTTGTGAGTAGCTCATTTTGTGTGTTAAGCCACAGAAAACCATCAGATTTTTTTCATGCTATTTAAACTAGGTTTTTGGCTCATAAACAACTAGAAAGCCAAAAATATATCTGCAGGTATTTGGGGCTCAAATATTTTGCCTCATAGCAAACATAATTCCCCTAAATCCAACCAGAAATGCAAAAACATTTAATTATATGATACAGGATAACACTAGATATACTGTCTGGTAAAATTAATCAGTAATTAATACTGAGCATCTTCAATATCCCAGGTCCTGTTCTGTGGACGTGGTACACCACCATGACCCAGATGGTAGAGTTCCTTACACTGTGAAGCATATAATCCCTGAAACACTGCTGAAGTCCCCAAATAAGGGTTTTGTTTGACTAACACGTAAGGCCAGCACTGAGGCAGGAAGCATTGGTGAGAGAGAAGGGGAGTGAGGGCACAGGAGGAGTAGGGCCGGGGAGAAGAAGGAGAACAGGAAGAAAGAGAGAGAGACAGAGAGGGACAGAGAGAGAGAAGGATGGGCTAAAGTAGGGTACCAAGGGAAGCACCGGTCAATTGCAAGAAAAAGCAATGACACAATTCCTTGACAAAAAAGTGGATTTGTAGGAGGCTAGAATCAGATCCTATCTCAACATGATGCAGTTATGGTTATCACCAGCACAGGTTTAACAAGGAGACAAGTAACATGATTTTGACTCCCGCAATTACAGAGCAGGTGGAGACAAATAATATTTCCTGCCATTTCACAGGAGGAACTCTGCCGACTAGAGCCAGCCCTCGTGGGCTGTGTCTCCACCAGGCTGAAGGTGAAGACCGGATAAGCTCATATTTCAGGATCCTCAAATGTCTTCACCTTGGAGGGACTTTCCCCAGTTTCCTCAGCCAAGTTAGTTGCTTGATTCTCTTCACCCACAGAGGACTTATTCCTATTAGAATGTTTACTGCAAATACATCTGATCCCACCGTTGCTAACGAAAATGTCAGCTCATTTGGGGAGAGTTTTATGTCTGTAGCAATTTAATTTTGTGTCTATAGCATCCATCTCAGACCTTAGAACCCTGTTCATAAGTGTTTAAATGAATGAATAGCCATGTCATGGTAAAGGATTTACTTTCAGAAGACAATATCAGGAGTCAAGAACCCGAGTCATAAGGATACAGAAGAAATGAAGTCATACAACCAAAATCAGTGATCAGTTATCCATAACCTCCTCTCCGTTCTCTCTGCTATTTCCATGCTAAAACAGGGCATGAGGGGACAAGAGGGAGGGAAGAATTATGTAAAATCTGGGTCTCTGATCTCTAGGCTCTGGTCTCTTCAAATTTGAGATGATTATTACCCTTTGCCACAAAACAATTAATTGTCACTAAATAGTTATATAGCAATCTGAGTGGTAAACGTTATTTAGAAACTACTCAGTTGTCTCCTGAAAGGAGTGGGCAAGGGTGAGTGTAAGGAGGAAAATATTAGAATATCCGTTCACATTTATTTGTAATTTATCCTTTCACTTTGTATATATTTTATAAGACATATGATATATTAAATGAAAGCATATGTTATAATTTATAAGTAAATAGCATACACGTCCTCCCTGAAAAGTACATATTCAAAAATGTTGGGAGGCCACTGGTTTAGAAAATCTCTAGTTTTTCTGGTTAATGTCATTGTGAGGACATTGGGAGTAGAAGAGAGATGACAGGAATAACAGAGTAAGAAATTAAAAGACAAATGAATAAGGGAGAGAGAGGGGCTCCTGTTCAGAGAGTGCCAGACAATAGTAAATTTATTTTTAATTTCTGTTGTGAAAACCACATCAAGTAGGGAGATTTGATGCTAGATGCCTTTAAGGCAGAAAAATATACTGTGAATGAAAACAATTAGATTTGAAATGTTTCTTGTTCCAGATATTTTTGAAAAAAAAGTAGTTATGATGTGTGATGGGCCTCTGATCCAAGAAGTGACTTGGACCCAAACTTCAAATTTACATTATTAGTAACAAGATCATTAATAAGTTCACATTAACCCAGCATCAGCTTTTGTTGGAGCAAGAATTAATACACTTTTATGATGTTATTTTAAATAATTAATGGGTATTTCAGAGCCAACTGCACATTAGAGTCTATCGTAATAGTGAAACTGATTTAGTTTCTTCCTGATGGATTTCTGTTACTATAAACCAGGACCAACTAATTAATCTTTTAATACCAACAAAACTAGCATAGGTTTTGGCTGCCTCTCTCGAAGAAATGCCAGTATCCACAAAAGTGGGGATAACTAGCAAAACCTACAACACAGAGCCCTGCCTCTGTTATCTGGGCACTAAGCACAATGGTGCCAGTGGAATCTGTTCATTTTCTGGCTCGTGTTCTTAGAAATAAAGTACTTATCCCTGCTGCCAACAAGATCTCTATTCCACAAATAATTTTCTGTCAAGAAAATTATAGTGGTACTTTAGAGATAACCTCACAATTTTCAAAGGAAATACAAGCAAATAGGAAAGTCCACTTTTATTCTTTTTTCAGTTCTATTTCTACGTTGGCATAGGAATAAAACTAGTGATTAATGAAGCTCTTCCATTTTGGGTTCTATTTTTTGAGCCAGTAAAACTTCAAAAGGACATACTGTTTTTCATATACATTGAAAGCTAACCCAGAGGGTTTTTTTTTTAAGTTGAAATAGCATCATTATTTAGTCTAGGAAATGAATAGCTTTGGTCTGAGCTTAATTTTCTAACCAAGAAATTAAGCTGTGATGAGGAGTATCATCTAAATTGAGGGGTGTTATTTAATTTGTGGGCACTTTATATGTCCCTGAAAAATGGAGACAACAGTCCCTATATCACAAGGTCGTTAGGGTTATTAAATGAGATGGAAAATATTGTTCAGCGCTACATAACACAACCACTAGAACAATCCATTACTTAACCAAAATTTGAGGTGAAGATTTGACAGATAAATAACTGAAGAATTGCAGAATTAGATCTGGGAATAGGTTAAGTGCTAGTGGAATCTATAGTCACAGTATATATAGTCAACCAGGGTATAGTAGCTACTTTAGCTGGAGATTCCTCCAACGCTTCACAGCCCATGGTAAATCTCCACAGCTTCTACACTGTGGTGCTATACATAGAACGAAGTAATTAAGCCAATGGACTCTAAAAGCAAACTGCTTCCCTCGCTCACAGCTTTGTAATCACGTAGATTACTTACTGTCTCTGTGCCTTGGTTTTTTCACTTGTATAATGGGATGCTTCGTTTTGTTCTTGGGAAGATTAAATAAGTTCCTAAGTATAAAGTAGTTAGAACAGTGCCTGACACATAGTAAACACCATGTGACTTCAGCTATTAGTAGTAGGAGTTGTTTTCTGTTTGTTTCTTTCTTTTACTAAATTGCTCTAGTTACAGATCTAAGAATAAGCTGAACTGTCTGGGAATAATTGTGGGAAAAGACTGACAACATTTGAGAGAGAATTTAGAAAGTAAGTCAACCCACATGTACATCTTTGCTATCTAATTATCATTATAGAATGGAGTCTGGAATATGCATTCATTAACTAAATAAATATTAAGTACCTTCTGTTCCCCCCATGCACTTTGCCATGTATGGTGCAGAATTTGAATAAGAATCATATATGCATCCTTACCTGAAGGAGCTTACACATTAGTAGGGGCAATGTAACCAAAATAACAAATAACAAAATAATCAGTTAAACTAACTTTAACAGCTATTACTATTAGAACCTAATGTAATATTAGGTTTTGAACCACAAGTACAGAAACATCCTGGCTCAACCTAATCCAAGGTAGAAAGTATTAAGATCTGTGGAGCTAGAGCTTTAAAAGCTAGGGTAGGGACCCCATCCAGATGAGGTCAGGGAAGGCTTCACCAAGGGGTGCCGGAGCTGAGCTTTGAAGGATGAAATGACTTTGCATTTGTGAGAATGAGAGAGAGGGATCTCTCTGTGCTTACTTTAACTGTTCTTGGGAAATACAATTTTGTTTTTAAATACACAGACTTAAATCTTAGGGAATAAGTGAAATAAGCAAATACTTCCAAAAGGCCATTTTGTAAACAGACACTTTTAAATGCTAAGGTCTTCTTTTTACAGAATATTTCATGGATATGAAAATCAAAAGAGGATGGACGGTACTTCATATGCCAGACTTTAGCTTTGGCAAAAACAGCTTTCTGTTTTCAAACTTAGATTTTAGCTAAGTAATTTCTGGGCTCACTTTATCTTAAATAAATAAATACATAATCTAGGTTTCAATATACTAATGGGTTCCGAAAAAAATGCTAGCCATGTTCATTTGCTCCCCAGCTAGTGTTTGATTAGTTAGCAGAAAATTGAAATGAATTACGGAAATTTGCTTGATGACTAAAGCATCAACAAAATGGTTTGACTATAAATTAATGATGAGAAGAGAGAGTGATTCCCACTAACTTTCACACCCTCATAGATATGTAAGGACCATGTAGGGAATGCTATTAATTTTTTTATAATTAAGGACGACTGTCACAAAGTTATTTAAAAACATAACTGCCTAAAATCATGAAAAGTAAAAGAGGATAATTCATTTTTTGCTAAAAATTAAATTGCAGTTGTGATGTTTTGTCTTCCACTCACATACTGGCCTTTGGAAATTGGAAATTTTCTTTAGAGTGCTTCAAAGAGGTACCCAAAGTTGATTCAGTCAAAATGTAACAGATGAGAAATGTGCTTTATAAATATCTCATAAAAGGTAAAGCTTCCATTTTCATTTTACTTGAGTATAAATCAAGCAGTTCTTTAATAACATGAGCCCATAGGTTCTATGAGTAATGGGAATTCTCTGATGGATGACAAGCTCAGAGGACAGCATTCAACCACGATGTGGCTCACAGTGTTGTTACACGACAGACTCTGAGTGAAAAAGACTAGTGCTCACGTTCAGTGTGCTGGGTGACAGCCTTCGTTTCTGACATTATAACTTAAATATTATTTAGATTAAATGTCTATGTATACTACAAAATGCATTTATGAGCTTCTGAATGGCTTAACCTTTTTCTTAAGAGAAGGAGGAAATATATAAAGCCCAAACCTATAGCAGGAAATCTAAGGATAAAATAAGTTCACTTAACAAAAATATTCTATAAATATACAGAATTAATAAAGAATACACGTATATGCATATAAATTAAGCACAATCTGAGATGCGATATCTGGCTGCCTGCAGTAAGTACAGTCTCTACTGAGACTTGGAATAGAGGACAAATCACACAGGAACTAAGCGGTCTGTATTGCAGGGAGGTTAGTAAGTCAGCTGATGGTGCTCTGCTCCCATGAGTGCAAAGGAAACCAGAAGCAGGCTCCGCCTCTGTGGTTAATATCACCTTTGAGGCCTGTGGACCATTTTCTCACACCCTCACCCCTCAAACGCACAGGGAAATGGAGTTTGAGCCAACACAGCCGACTAGAGCCTACATTAAGAAACAAACAGCTGAATTCTTGGTGCAGAGGAATTTCTTACAGTGTGTATTTGCCATTGCGTACATGGGACTTTAATTTTCAATCCATCCCTCAATAAACTCCCTTGCATTTTGTCTCCATTTTGCTGTGAGATGGTCACATGATGTTGAATGTCCTGTCATGTGTTCATTTACCCAACAAGCAAGATGTTGCTCAGTCGACTAGTCTGTTGTAGGCAGCATCCTACGGACAGAAAAGGGATGAGAGATGGAGAATTTGCTTTTCATAGGTTTATGGAATGTTCCAGCAGGAAGAGACTTAAAACATTCTTGCATTTCACTTAAACTGGAATAATGTGTGTGTCTTGACAAGGCCAAGGAGCTGTAATTTAGAGTGTTAATAGTGGTATGTCCTGTTACCAATGCAAAGTTGCGGCCCCACGGGGAAGATGCTGACTTGCATATTATCATGGAAAAGCTATAATTTAAAAGTAATCAGAAAGAATTGGCCAACATCGAAATG
Organism: Delphinapterus leucas; assembly: GCF_059928025.1. Classification (NCBI taxonomy): domain Eukaryota; kingdom Metazoa; phylum Chordata; class Mammalia; order Artiodactyla; family Monodontidae; genus Delphinapterus; species Delphinapterus leucas. Next base: position 20,591,904 of record NC_143149.1, read on the forward strand.
TAACACAAACCTAATATTAAGGTTTTTTTGAACGATGAAAGGAAATGTTTTATCCTCCTATTTCAGACATTCGTCCACTTTGTGTGCAGGAAAAAAAACAACACATCTTTGAGAATTTAACTACCATTTCAGGTATACGCTGACAAAAATATAAAATAAATTTTTAGAAGCTGAAAATAGAGTCTAAAGTGAAGTTTTTCTCAGCTTCTCTTGCTTTCTAGTTTTATAATTAAAAATGGCTCTTTCCTGAGGCATGAATTTTCATTTAATTCAATTATTCTGTACTCTTTCCCTTGATCAACCTAGACTTTTATCATAAATATTATCTCTCTCCACTTAGAAGTTACAAAGTGCTTTCTCTCAGATGTCCACTGTGTTTGGGTTGAGGCATGATAAATTTTAAACAAGCTGAAAAGTATTTCAAACAATTTCCATACTGTGAGCAATCCTTAAGGAGGCCAGAGGAGAAAAGAAGCTAGCCAGCCATTTCAGCATCATCTTCATGCAAATTTTTCTTTTAAACATATTAGTAATCATGTAAAGCACTAAATTTTTATGCTTAAAATTCTATCTAGACTAGAAACAAAAAGCATGCAAAGTTGTACATTGGCCTGTCCTGGGCAACTTACAATGGAAATAAATCCATTTTTCCCATGCAATACCCTATAGTTACTGTAATCCTGAATTTCCAACCCTGACCACTGAGAAAATGTATGTTCTTGATAGAGAGTGAATGGGCAATAGTTGTATTGCTTACATGAAGCCAGTTGATTAGGAAATTTAATTTCTAATTTTCACATAAATCTTTTCATTTCTCAGGGGACCGCGTTTACTCGGGAGATGTACTGATACATAAGTGAGTGAGTGAGTGAGTGATGCGCTCGAGTTGCTGCTCAGTGTGTGTGCTCCCAGCATTCCCTTCTAAAATCACAGGACTGTGCTCTGCTCAGCTGGCGCTCTGGTTGTTGTGCCGATCATCACAACAAAAATTGGTGCACATAAAGTTGTTTGAAGCAGGGAAGGATGGGTGGGGACGGTATACGAGAACTGGGAGAGTACAGGCTCTAAGGGGGAAGGAACATTTTTAGGCTCCTCTTTGTTATCAATCTACATTGAAGTCATTTCAAATCTATGGTTTATGCTGAAAGACCAAAACAGAATATTGTGAATAATCAAAATGGCCACACCATAGTTTCCTACACAATATGGGGGCTTGTGGCACAAAAAGTAAAAGTCAGTCTCTCCTAAGGAGGAGATAGTAGATGTGTGTTAGTGGAAGCTAGGACCCCCCGCTACTGGAAGAGAGTATAAAGCAGTACAAAGTCATGCTTAAAATACCAAAGAGGTGTAGCCAACACACTTAAGGTGAATCATAAACTTGTCTAGGGATGTTTGATGTTGTTCTGCATTTCAAATCCATGGGAGTTATACATGACACAGTGTTTTGAAGTTAGTGTTACCATTTCAACCACTTACCCATAAAACTCGATTCTGGAAGAATTATTAGCAAATATTTCCCCCCCCCCCCCGCCCCGGGGTTGCTGGCCACTTTTAGATGCCTGGGAATCTCTCTCCTGCAGGTCAATTATTATACAAGCCCCGGTCGTGGTCAGTGGGCACCCAGGTGAGAGGAAGCAGACAGAACTGCTTATGTTCAAAGTGACATATTTACCTTCACCCCCTGCTGCTGCCTTGGTTCTTGCGGCACAGAATTCCATTGCCACTTTGAGAACACCCTTCTGCATTCCTCACCTTCTGCTCATGCAACTTTTTGAAACCAAAACAGTTAAACAGGTACAGACAGTTAAGAGTGAGTCACAAGCAGTACTCACCACTCAAACGTACAGTCCCATCCTTTCACTTAGGAAGGAGTTTAAATTTACTTTGAAGCAATGCGAATAAAGCTCTAAGAATTACTGGAAATTGATCCATGCATCAAAGACATGTTTCAGAAATGCAAAATGTTTATGAAAAACTGCTGTTAGATGCATGTTGTTCCATGCCTATATACCTGTGGACTAATCATAGTTCTAGAAAGTTCAGGTGAAAATTTAGAGATTTGGAATCCATCTTTACTTTGGGCACACAAGCACCAGTGAGTTTAGCTGTAATGAGTAGTTGTTATGGAAATGATAATTCTACATCCTCAATATTTCTCATGCCGTTCCTCTTAATCTTCCCACAGTCTCTTGCTCAAATTACTGCTACATCATCCTAACTGGTTTGTCTCCAGTTCTAATCTCTATCAGTCCATTATCTCTACTGCAGTTCAAATTATCCGTATACAATGCAGTTCTGTCACACTCCTGCTCATAGCTTTAAAATTCCAATACGCTAGACGAGGTTTTTCAAGGACAATCACACTCTGGGCCCTGTTTGCCTACATAGTCTCATTCTGCTGTGCTTCTGCTCACCTTATATTTTATAGCCACATTCAACTTCTCCTAGTTACCTAAGCTCACCGTACTCTCTCTCTCTCTCTCACCCAGGAAGTTCTCCCCAGCCCACCTTCCTGTCCTTACCATTCTTCAGATTTTATCTTACATGTCACTTCACCCAAATAGTCTTCCCTGAACCCCTCAGACTGAACTGGGACCTCCTTCCAGGTGTTCTCTTTATACTGTAACCCCCATGTACCCTTCCATCATGCTTACCTCGCTGCGTTATCTATTATCTATTCCCTTCTTCATACTGTGTTAGTTGAGTTGTGGCCCCCAGAAGGCATGTGTGTGTCCTACACCCTGGAACCTGTGAATGTGAACTTATTTGGAAAAATGGTCTTTGCGGATGTGATTAAGTTAAGGATCTCAAGATAAGATCATCCTGGATTATCTGGATGAACCCAAAATCCAATGCCCTGTGTCTTTATAAGAGACAGAAGAGGAGACACAGACCCAGAGGAGAAGCCATTTGGAGATGGAGGCAGAGACTGGAGTGATGCAGCCCAACAGGCAAGGAACACCTGGAGCCACCAGAAGCTTGAAAAGGCAAGGAAGGACCCTCCCCCTAGAGCCTTCTGAAAGAGCATGGCTCTGCCAACACACTTTGACTGCTGGCCCCAGGAACTACAGGAGAAAAAATTTCTGTAGTTTTAAGGCACTGAGTTTTTGGTAATTTGTTACAGCATCCTCAGGAAACCAGAACACATATGTACGCTTCAAACTAAATTCCTCGAAGGCAGAGACTAGGATACTCACAATTTATTCATTATTCTCTCATCACGCCTAGCATATGCCTGTCTAAAATAGTGTGCAGTTATTAGACTTCTGTAGAATGAGTGATTGAGTGGAGACGAGCACAGTATTTCAAGCATTATCTTAGCGCACAGTAATAGTTAAAACTGCTCTTTTCACTGTCTTCTTGTTCCAATTAAATCACTTAATCACCTCACACTATATTTCCTTATCTTTAATACTACCTGATAGCTCTTAGGAAATTGTAATTAAAAATAACTGTAAACTATAGTGAATAATAAGAGGACTTTTCTACATAAAATATACCTAATTTTGTTTGAGAAATAGCATGCTTTCCACAAGTAATTATATGAAGTCAAAATTCCTGAATTAATTCCAAGATTTAAACTGCCTCACTGTTTAACTCACAAAAAGGATGCTTTCAGTAAGATAACATTGGTTTATTAATCAACTATCTTTTTATTATGTAAGTGATACATGGCCAAAATAAAGTACAAAATGAAAAATTAAATTTCCTGATTTAGTCTCATTTTTTCAAAGACTACAATCATTAACTGTTTCCAATTCTGGTTCATTACCTATATGACTATAAATACAAGCTTTTAGTTATAGCTATTAATTAATGACATTACACAGAGTTTATGATGTCCATTTGTGAAAGATGAGGTATTTTATTTGTATATTTAACAAATATTCTTTTGCCATTATAACAAAGGACCTTAAACTATGCGCTTAAACAACAGAAATTTATTGTCACGGTTCTGAAGACTAGAAGTCTGAGCTCAAGGTGTCTGCAGAGTTAGTTCCTTCAGGTGACTGCTATGGAGAGTCTGTTGCATGCCTCTCTCCTAGCTTCTGGTGGTTTGCTGGTCATCTTTAGTGCTGCTTGATTTGTATAAACACCTGATCTCTGCCTTTATGTTCTAATGGTGCTGTGTGTGTGTGTGTGTGTGTGTGTGTGTGTGTCCATATTTCCTCTTTTTATAAGGATACTTGTATTGGAGTGGAGGCTCACCCTCCTCCAGTATAACTTCATAGATTTTCAGCATATGAATTTGTAGGGTGAAGGGAGCCACCGTCCACCCTATAACAACTGCTGATGTTATGCCAAGGACTGTTGATGTAATGGACTAGAACTGTGGGCTGACACATTTTCTATCACCAAAAACATACATTTCAATAGAATTTAGCATTTTCATACTAGCTCAAAGCTTCTCCCCGGCACCTACTGAGTTTTATTATTTATGCTATTTATTTATTTATATTTATTTATATAATTTTTATTTCATTATTTATGTATTTATGTTCTAGTATCTGCCTTCATGAATATGCCTGCTAAATAAAATGCTTATTTCCTCTATTTGTTGATTTATCCATTTTAAATAATACTTATTGTATTACCATTTCAAAAGTTTAGAAAATTAGTGCATATCCATTGGTCTGTCTGTTCTCCCCTACTCTGTCTTTTAATTTTTGTTAATAATATTATTTCTAGAGTTTCCAGACTTTAACATATATGTTCTCTCTTGTGACTGTAATTAATTGTTCCATCCTTCATCTATAGCTTAATTATAAAAATTCAAAATCCATAAAAGGCTTTATTATATGTAAATAGTCACTCAAGAAAAAAACAGTGAAATTGGACCCACAGAGAAGCAGATATAACCTATATTATAAAAGGGGGATCACTCAGACACCAAGGTCTAATAGATTTTCTTTTAAATTTCTCCTACTTTGTTTCCATTTTCTGTGTCACACAACTGTCTTGTATCTATGTTCTTTATTTTTCTTATTTACTTTATGGTTGACATATCTCTTTGAAAAACTTCATCACATGGGGTACATATTTTTTAAGTTCTTTTACATCCATAAGAATCATTATTTTGCCCACATTTTAATGAGTAAACAGGTTTAGAATTCTAGGCTTATTTGATGGCATTCCTCAACTTTCCTGTGACCCTGTATTTAAACTGTGAAGATCTACGTCACAGTGTTAACTTGTTTTTTGTTTTTGCTTTCAAGTCTCTGAATGTTTTAAAGATATCTTCTTTATCCTTGAAGATATAAAAATTTATCAGGATGTAATCTCCCATTGTTTCTGTTGTTTCTGCCCAGAATTCCTATTAGATGTTTTTGAATAACCTGTATCTAAGTCTCTTAACTTCCATATCTTATTTGACATTTATTTGTATTTTTTGCTTTATTTAGCAGATCCGCAGCTTGGTCTTCAGATGTATCCATTTTATTATTCACTATCCATTAAACTATTTATTGTTTAGGTTATATTTTTAACTTACATAGCTCTTTTCCTGTTTTAACTCAATCACCTAGTCAATAAACAGTTATTGAGCACTTACTATGTACAAAGCACTCTTCTGGATGTGAGGGATACAAAATAATATCTTCTCTCACAAGGACTTAGTTTCTAGTGTAAGGAAGCATAAAATAAACCAACTAAGGAGTGAGCTGAACAAATGAAGGAAAAGAATCGAAGAGTAGGAGCCTAGAAGCCATGTAAAGAAGCTGACTCTAAAAGAAGAGGGAAATCAAACTTTTAAAATGCTATGGGTTGATCAAGGAGAAATTTGGCATTAAACAACATAAAGTCCATTGGCCAGCTTGTTTGTAGCAGTCTGGGTAGGAACAGATGCTTGCTTTCAGTGAGGTTGAGAGCAAAAGGGAGGACGGTAATTGAAGAAAGTGAGCAAAGCCAACTATTAAGTAATGATTCAATATTTGCTGTAAAAGAACATGAAGAAAGAGGAGGATGTAGTGTCAAGAGAGATTTTTTTTAAATTTTAATGGGAGATATTTGGACATCATATTTGGAAGCTGATAGAAATGACCCAGTAGAGGAAACATCATTGATACAGGAGAGGAGGCCGCTCTAGGAGTGATGTTCTTGAACTGTAACATGTTCTCTTTGCTGATAACATGTTCATGTTTTATAGATGCGACATTCTCTCAAATCTCTCTGAGAATACCAATTATGGAAACAATTTCATGTGAGGTTTTGAGGTTTTTAATGTGTTGTTGGTATTTCCTGAATTATTTCCTTTTGTGCAGTGGTCTGTTTCCCTGCTACTGATTTTTCTTAAAGATACAGTGATTTTGGTTAGCCTTTCCTAGTGTGGCGAAGGAAAATTGGTTAGAATAGGTGGCCGGTTTGATCTCTCTGTGATTCTTATAGGAATTTATCACTTATGTGTGACCACTTCTCGTGGGTCTACCTTATCCACATGCATATCAGCATGAAAAGGTACTATAATAAATTCCTTGCTATCTCCCTGGATCCATTTTTTTCTCTTATTCTAGCACATTCTACATAGTAAAATCAGATTTAACCTTCCTAAGAAAACATCATCACCAGGTGATTTCCCTTCACTAAAACAAACAAACCTAATCCAATCTTGGTTTTTATCAGAAAAGATCATATCCCCCAGCTTGTATTTTAAAGTCCTCTGTATTTAGTCCTTGTTAAAAGGTTAAGCCTATTCTCACTACTCTAATGAGTCCTATAGAAACACTACAGATCCATACTCTTTGGCCACCATGGGCTCTTAGAGTCTCTTAGCAGTTACTCTATACACTTACTTGCCTCACTCCAGCATTTACCACTTAAATGTTCCACACTCATTCCACTTTCTTTAAGTTCCCAAAGCTATTATCTTCCTTCCTCCATCCTGAAAATGTCTTCAATGAGGAAAGCAGTAAAATGAATGAAGGTTAATTTTTTTTTTTCATCTTGTTTGCGGACGAACCTAACAAATGCCCTCATTTGGTGGTACATATATGCTCACTGAGGGCAGAGAATATGTGTTTCCCCGGTGTAGCCTCAGTGACCAATGTGGGATAGTGAAAAACAGGAAGTTGTCTAGTGAATGTATGGATAGATGGATAGATGGGCTGGTGCACAAACGAATGAGTCTGTATCTGTACTCCCCCATCCACAACTGACTACAGAACTGTCTCCAATTTCAGTAAGGTTGATGTAGGAGAAAAACACAGCTTCCCTTACTATGGAAGAAGGGGAAAAGAAATAGTCACTATGCTGTCTTCTCATGTCCTTGACTCTGATGTTTTACTCTTTGATTTCACATACACGAAGGCGTGTATTCCACAATAAAATTATAATTGCATGAACGTATAATTTTGTTAATTTACTCAATCATTAATTTATTCATTTAGCATTTTTTACCATATAACATTTGAGCATTTTTATTAGTTGCCAGATAACCAAAGATGAATAAGTTACTGTCATTATCTTCAAGAAATTCAAAAAACTTGAAGGAAAAACATTTATAACTGCAGCTCTCACGGTACATTCTCCGTTAACACAGTGACTGTTCATCCTGGTTGGTCCGGCTGCTCTGGTTATGTCGTTGTCCCCACATCCTGCCTGCTTAGCTCCCACTTTCACTCTGAAGTGTCCCATTTAGGTGACAGATTACTTATTTGACTTATGAAGGAGCCATCCTAAAAAAAACCGTGGCATGGACGTGTATGTAAAAATGAAAATATTCCTTGTCTCCTCTAAATTTAAACTTCTTCGAGGCATAAGAAAATTCTGTTGAAATTATTAGACTATATTTACTTATGTATTTAATTTTGCTAATATTTTGAAACCTCAATCCAATTGCTTGGACAGAGATTCAGCTGTGGATAACTGGTATAATGTTTTAAAACCATCATAAAAATAAAGCTCTTAAAACTGGATGTTCACAGAAAGCCATGGAAGAACCAACATTCACAAAGCAGTAAATGATTTGCAAAGCAATTAGGTTGCTGAAGTAATATTAAAATAATTTCTCATTCATTCTATTTAAAGTTCAAAAAGTATAAATGCTTACTGCTTTTAAATGGATACATTTCCACATCACAATTCACTCCTACAGCTTCTTTTGTTCCAAGAGGCAACCTACTCACTTTTCTGATTCCCTGGGAAATAATAAATGTACTGAGAACTGATTCTTGTAGAAGTTTCTGTGTCACCCATTTGTAATTCAGTGGAGAGCTGATTATGACATAAAGACCCAAGCATGTGGCAATGACAGAAAATACCGGGTTGAAGGAAATGATGAGAGTGTAAGTTCATTCTCTTTTTAGAGTCCACATCATTTCACTCTTGCTAATTAGTTTTCCAAGATGATATCCTTGTCTCTTTCACATCACAAACTCAATTCTTAACCCCAGGTACCCAACACTTGTTGATCACTGACCTCAGTCCTTAGTATGTTCTTCTAAGAAGAAGCCTCAGGGTTTGTTATTTCTTCCAATTTACCCTCAGGGCTGAAATACACCCAGGAGTCTCCCCATCTCTGGAAGGGATTTTGTGGTTACAGTTATGTCTTTCTTTTCATCATGAAACTAGTACTGTTTATAATCTTTATTTTCTATGGTTGCTATTCATAATAGAGTCTTTTATTCACTTTCATTCTTTAATTCACTAAGTATGTCCAAAAGTCTCCATGGCTTCTGGGCACATGCTAACAATAACAGGAAATTCATTATTTGAACCACTATTTTTTAACCAAAGACCTGATAGGAAAGATGGCCTTTTGCTGGGCCCTCCAAAGTCAGAAGACTCAAGTCTTTTTGAACAAAAATGGAAAATCAAGGTTTTTTTCCAGAGTAAAGATTTTCAGAAACAAACTTTAATTATTAAGATATCTGTACTGTACTGTCAAAAACACCTTTTAAAGGCAGTTTTAAATGAATTCAACCCTGATACAATGTAAGTCAAAAAAAGAAAACTAGCTACAAATACTAAGAAATTTAAAACTGAAATTATAGTGTGGTCTTCTTTGTCTATTAAAAAGGCCATTATAATTATATCACTCACAAAATATGTTCTTATTCAATTGCCCTTTGATTTAGTGTAAAATCACAGGAAACTTAGTGACCAAATGAAAGAAAACACAGAAAAAAAATCAGGGAATGAATCTCAGAGGTATTTTATTCTCAGGAAGCCAGATTCACATATTTTCACATACATACTACAAACAGCAACGATGAATCTGTCGTTGCTTCTTATGTTATAATGGAGGGGACACAGAGTTAGCTCAAGGAAGAGTGTTGACAACACCTCTGAAAGCACCTCTGAGCAAATCTGTCCCCTCCTCAGGCTTGCGTCCTCATTATTCAAGGGAGGGCGTTGAATTAGAAACCTGCACATTCCTCCCAGCTCCTCACTTCTCTAATCCCCAACATACTTGTTGGTTAGTAAATTGTGTTTGTGTCTCAATGTAATGATTGCTTATTTGTCAGTGTTTACTTTCAAGCATTAAATTTATCTCTCACAAACACACAAAGTTGTCAATGAAACTGAGAAGTTTCATTGTCACAAAAAAAGAACTTAAAAATTTTCTTTCAGGGACTTCCCTGGTGGCTCAGTGGTTAAGAATCCACCTGCCAATGCAGGGGACACAGGTTCAAGCCCTGGTCAGGGAATATCCCACATGCCACAGAGCAACTAAGGCCATGTGCCACAACTACTGAGCCTGCGCTCTACAGCCCGTGTGCCACAACTACTGAGCCCACATGCCACAACTGCTGAAGCCCACACACCTAGAACCCGTGCTCCACTTCAAGAGAAGCAACTGCAATGAGAAGCCCACGCACCGCAACAAAGAGGAGCCCCCGCTCGCTGCAACTAGAGAAAGCCCACGCACAGCAACGAAGACCCAATGCAACCAAAAATAAATACATTTTTTTAAAATTATCTTTCAAAAATCCATCTTCCTATTACATGTGGATGCTTTACTCAGAGATGCCCCCTGAGCACTGGGTGTCTGTCTTAGTCTGCTCAGGGTGCTGACCGAAATACCATAGGCTGGGTGGCTTAAACAACAGACATTTCAGAGCTATGGGGGGTGATGCTGAGTTGCTGAGTGTAGTACCTGGGGAAGGAGCTTGGCAGTGCCATTCCACTGCTCTGGGAGCCTCTATAATGGTTGCAAAACCAATACTGAAAACTATCTTCACTTTTTGCCTTTTTTCATAAAAGCAAAAATCTTCTTCCGATTTCTTTCAGTTAGTGAAAACAGGTACTAATATAGGTCTTTCTTAAAAGCGAAGTTCTGCAAATCAAACTTCTGAAAAGCCATGGATACCTATACTTCCCATAGCCACCCACACCCCTAATGTCATCATACTAGGGATTAGGACTTCAGTGTATGAATTGGGGGTGGGCGCACAAATATTCGGTCCCTAGCAGTATCTCTTTTCACATACCAGGTCAGCATATTATCCTGTGCTCCACACTCCAGTGTTCACCATCACATAGTCTGGCCCTTGGTGGTTCCTCAGAGATACTGCAGGTTCGGTTCCAGACCACTGCAATTAAGCAAATATTGCAATGAAGCTAATCACATGAATTTTTTGGTTTCCCAGTGCTTATAAAAGTTATGTTTAGGGCTTCCCTGGTGGCGCAGTGGTTGGGAGTCCGCCTGCCAATGCAGGGCATACGGGTTCCTGCCCCGGTCCGGGAGGATCCCACATGCCGGGAGCGGCTGGGCCCGTGAGCCATGGCCGCTGAGCCCGCGCATCCGGAGCCTGTGCTCCGCAACAGTGAGAGGCCGCGTACCGCAAAAAGGAAAAAAAAAAAAAGTTATGTTTACACTATAGTGTAGTCTTTTAAGCGTGCAATAGCATTATGTCTAAAAAAAAAAGTACATACCTTCATTAAAAAATATTTTATAGCTAAAAAAAAAGGCCAAAACTATTACAATAGCAATATAAAAGATCAGAGAGCAAGGTAACAGATAAAATAGTAATGTAAACGTGAAATATCGCGAGAATTACCAAAACGCGACAGAGGCGCGAAGTGAGCAGGTGCTGTTGGGAAAATGGTGCCGAGAGACTGCTCCGCGCAGCGTTACCACAGACATTCAGTTTGTTAAAAAAAACGATGCTATATCTGCAAAGCACAATAAGGCGACGCGCAGTAAAATGAGGTACGCCTGTATTTATCTCTTCAATTATAACGTCTTTAAGGTAGAGACAGGTTTTTCTTTTTTCCTTACTCCTATAGTGACTAGTATTCAGGCACTCAGTAAATATTGATTGATTGATTAATTGATTGATAGACCCTTTGTAGTGCTGAGTGAAAGGTTTTACCGAAAGAAAAAAAGTAAAGTTAATACATTTGAATTTGTAAAGGCTGTGTACTTAGCACTCTGCTGTAATACCTATTAAAACCATCAGTATGTTTACAACACAATGTAATTTTTCAATAGTCAATCTTTGTGTTTCTTCTGAATAGGGAACCCTTTAGCAAATGGCATAGTTTTGTTTAAGACACACGCCTTCCCTGCCAGATGCAGCCCAGGGATGCTTTTCCCAGTGAAGCCTGACCCAGAAAACCAATAGGGGAGTACAACTGTGTCCTAGGAGACGAATGCTGAAGATTTCTGGGGACAGGCCAAGTCTAACAGCGGGTAAAGCATTCCTAAGGATTAATGGCCATTCGTTCAAGACAGTTAAGGAATTCCTATGCAGGAATATGAATTAATTTAATACTGTTTGGAGAAAGTTATAGAAAACTAAACATTGAATGAAAACGTAAATATTTCTGCAAAATTTCCATCTTCTCATTACCTCTCTCATTTCCGTCTCCCAAGAAAATGAACAACCGCTCCCTTCACTTAATATATGTGTCTGTCTTACGTACATGTAAGTCTGTAGTGAGAACAGCCTTAGTTTCTTCTGGAAGAAGACTAAGATTCCTAAGGTGAAGGACACTGCTCCCAGCCTCTCAACCTTTCCCTGGGAAAGTTAAAAATAAGTCCCGCTGAAAAAATAAGTTGGCACGTGTTATTTGAGAAAATTGCTTTATTCCAGGAACTGTCTCATGTAGCAGAAATTTATTTACCATCTGTGTGGACTTTAAAATTTTTCCATCTTAACTGATACACAGCTGAAATAGAAACAGACTTTCCGTGCATAGGTTTTCCACAGGCCTCAATTTTTTTTTTTTTTTTTTTTTTTTTTTTGCGGTACTTGGGCTTCTCACTGTTGTGGCCTCTCCCTTTGTGGAGCACAGGCTCCGGACGTGCAGGCTCAGGGGCCATGGCTCACGGGCTCAGCCACTCCGCGGCATGTGGGATCTTCCCGGACCGGGACACGAACCCATGTCCCCTGCATTGGCAGGCGGACTCTCAACCACTGCGCCACCAGGGAAGCCCCCAGGCCTCAATTTTTTAAAGGGTGTCAGCTAAGAAACTTTTGGGACTTTTATGGTCCCAGAGTGAGAGAGTCCCATGACTGCCCCTCAGCCCTGAGATCTTCTGGGGAAAGGCCCCAAGCGGCCCCAAGCCGATGTCACCCAGAGAAGTGGGTGAGAGTGGAAGGGGTAAGGGAATCCGCCAGGAGCATTCCAGGGACTTTACTGAAAGGCATTCTTTATACTAAATGGCCATTGGAATAGTCACGTAGCACTTTATGCTCAAATAATAAAATAAAATAAAAATAAAAGTCCCTTGCGCAATAAATTACTTTTTTTCTGAATCACTTTTAAGTGATGTAGTCAGATAAGACAAATGTGCTTTCCTCTTTTTCAGCTGTATCAAAGGATTATTTTATTCAAATGTCATATTAAATTCTTCCACAAGAGGAAGTAACTTTGTTCACTAAGGGAAAAAAAATGAGGTTGGATGGGTGGCTGAACACAAGTGGATTTATTGTTAGGCAGTGCTTTATATAAACAACAGAAAAATCAAGGGAAATCCAATTGCCACTTTTTATACAAAATAAGCTGCCCTGTCTGGATGTTCTACAATATTGAGCTATTATACCAATATCCTGGTGAATAGAAACTAGAGTTGCTTATATATTTAATTTTCTTCAAAAATTATACTTCTCCTTCAGGAAAACTCAAGAGCTTTAGACTGTTTAGATGTCTGTATAGATCTTAGCAAAGCAATATCACTTCTCTAGACATGCAACTTCAACAACTAAAGTTGTTTAGAAGGTCAAAATCATGCCAAATTAGATAGGTTACATATTTCAGTAATATCTATCAATCATTTCTTATTGAAATAGTTCATGTTAATCTTAACCTCCAAATACAAATTTCAATAAAACTTTCAGGATATGGAAAATTACACTGCCTATATATACTTTACGTTTGCAAATACCTGTAATTCCTATTATTTGAGCATTAACTATGTGCTAGCACCAGATCCACTCTTTATGTGCATTACCTCATTTAATCATCACAACAACTTACAAATTAGGTACAAAGTGGTAGATGAAAAAACTGAGGAGTTGGGCTTCCCTGGTGGTGCAGTGGTTGAGGATCCGCCTGCCGATGCAGGGGACGCAAAGCCCGTTATTCTAGCCATGGTATGGGCTCTAGGACCAGGCATTAATGTGAAAACCCAATTCTAATGGAATACATAGGATTTTTTAGAAAAGCAATATTAATCTCATTTTTTAAGGCTTTATTTAAAATATAAATGACTCCCAGAACTTGCAAGACTTGTTTATTTACAAAATCGAAAAGAAAGGAACTTTTACTCTTTGACCTATTCATTGGAAAATGGGCCTATGGAAATCTAAAAGTCAGTGCTATTCTTCAGACTATAATCACTGTCCAGTATTTTCACACTCCTAGAAATCAGTGTTGCTGCACAAAATTAATAAAAGATAGAAAGTATAAGAGACTCGATTCTGGAAAAATTCAATATCCAGCTTGATTCTTGGATCTCACCACATATTAGATGGTGACGCTGAGGAAGTTATTTAATCGGTTAGTTGTATCTATCCGTAGGGTTGAAGTAACAATGAGACCTAAGTATGGAAAATTATTATCACAAAATCTGTCACAAAGGAGACAAATGAATTCCTATGCAAGAGTATGCATTAATTTCATACTGTTTAGAGTAACTTGATGATAATGATCTGACTCCTGGGAACTGATATTGGCAAGGGTTGGTGGTACTAGGAAAATATGAGAAGTAGTACACATGTGACTGAATTCCACATACTCTTTAAAAACAACAGTTGCTTCTACAAGAACAAAAACCCTGATCACATCCTGGTTCTGCCTCCCCTCAGTATTAGTGTTACTGCTTTGCACAATTATTTTTGTATGTTTTAATAGTTTTAAGATAAAAAAAGAGTATGGAATTGAATTAAAAAGCAAAATCAAGGGTCTTATAAAAGAAGAAAAGCTGAAAAATACTGAGGCAGGTGTATTAACGAGTAAAAAAAAGAATAATATAAACTCAATAAAAGTAAAGAAAGGAAATAATTAAGACAAAAACAAAAATTAAGGAAAAAAGCAAATATAAAATTGGAAGAATCGACAACAAAAAGTTGATTATTTGGAAAACTGAAAAATAAATATACCAAAATTTCTATCAAATCAAGAAAGAAAGAGAGAATTCACAAATAATATTAGAAAGTAGAATATAATGACTGATAAAGATTAATTAGAGAATACAATGCAAAACTTTAGGTCAATAAACTTGAAAAATTAGATAAAATAGACAAATTACTAGAAAATATAACAACTAAACTTAAGCAAGAAAAAATATAATCTTATAACACTTTAAAAAATAAAACGTCTTTAAAATTCTTCTACAAAGGAAACACCAGACCCAGATGGTTTTACAAGCAATTTCTAGTCAGCTCTGAAGAAACAAATCATTTCAACCTCTTGTAAACTCTTCCAAGGAATAGGAAAGAATGAATCTCACTCATGAACGCAGATGCAAAACCTGAACAAAATATTAGCACACAGACTACAACAGTATAAAACAAGATAAAACATCTTAACCAAATTGGGTTCATCCCAGAAAAAAAGGGTGTTTTAACATTAGAAAATCTCTGTATGTCATTTTAAATATTCCTTTATGGGTTAAAGGAGGAAAAAATGTATGATCATCTCAAGAGATGCAGAGAAAGTATTTGGTAAAATCCAACATCCATTTATGGTTTGGTTTCTTTAATTAAGAAGATAATTACACCCTAGAACTGTCTTAAACTAACAAGGTGTTATCTGTTTTTTTAAAAAAGCCTACAGCAAACAGTATTTCTAATGCGGACACACTTTCATGGCCTGTCTTCAATTTTATGCTGGAGATCAGTACCAATGGGGGAAGAATCAGATTTTTTGCAGATGATATCATTGCCTACTCAGAAATCCCCTCAAAAACAATCAGATTATTAAAAAGAATAAGAGTTTAGGAAACCCACAAAAATTTAGAAAATGTATATTTTAAAATTTGCCATTTATGAGAGCAACAAGAAGTATGTTACAAAGAAGTAAATCTTTAAGTGTTGTACCTTTTTATGTTATGCTTTATACAGGAAATTATGAAACTTGATTGAAATATTTTAAAGATGATCTAAATAAGTAGAGGGATGCATCATACTCACAAATAGAAAGACTCAATATTGTAAAGATATCAATGTTTCCAAAACTGGTCCATTGTTTCTATGAAATTAAAGTCAAAGTTTCAAGAGTTTTTCAAGAAGCTCTACAAACTGATTCCAAAATGTATATGGAAAAGCACTAGACAGAGTATAGCCAAGAGATTACTGAAGAAGCAGCCCAAGGTGAGAGAACTGACCCACCAAATGTCAAAAATTTTTAAAGGTATTGAATTAACATAATGTAATACTTATGAAGGAATAGACAAATTAACTAGTGGAACTGAAGAGAAAGCCCAGAAGAACCCCATGCAGATAGAAATTTATTATAGGGTAGAGGTGTTTTTGAAAGTAAGGGGGATGATACCTGGAAAATTGATTATCTATATAGAGAAGGTAAAATTAAATCCATCTCTCTCTCTCATACAGACATACACACACACACACACACACATACACACACACACAATTATGGATGGATTAATGATTTAAATGTGAAAAGAAAACTTGAAATATTTAAAAAGCATAAATAGATAAACTTGTGACTTTGAGGTACTATAGTAAGTAGTTAATAAATGATATAGAGTGAACACTAAGTACATAAGAAAAGATGGCTATATTTAATATATTAAAATTTAGGAATTCTGTTTACCAAAACAAAGTATAAAGGAAGCATCTTAAAGTGCTTTCAAATCAGATAAATGACAATTAAAATCACAATGATTTACCACTTTACCATCTCTAGATTGGCATTCATTACAAAGTCTAACATATCAAGTGTCAAGAGTTGACTAGGCTCAATGGAAACCCCTATACATTCTGGGTATCAATATAATTGATACAATAAATTTAGAGAAAAATTTGGCATTATATCTTAAAGTTAAATATTCACATACTCTAGAAATAACCAATATTACTCCTAGATATATATCCTTAGATCAATATTGAATTTGTCCTCCAAGAAATGTGCACAAGAATGTGCATTGCATTAATGTTCGTAATAGCAAAAAGCTAGAAAAATTCAAATATTCATTGATAAGAAAATAAATACATTGTGGTATATCATCACAATGGCATATTATGCAGATGTAAAGTAAATTAACCACCTCAACCCACAACACTGGGTGTTTGTAAAATAATGTACAGAGTGAGGAAGGCAAGTTTCAGAAAACTACGTAAAGTTCAATACATTTATAGAGCTCAAATAAAAGCTAAGTAATATCTTATTTAGGCATACATATACATGCAAGTTAAAACATATTGTTTAAAAAGCAAGGGAATGAAAAAAACAAAAAACTTAAGAGTGGAGGGAGGTGAGGAAAAGATAGAAGAG
Source organism: Delphinapterus leucas (assembly GCF_059928025.1). NCBI lineage: Eukaryota > Metazoa > Chordata > Mammalia > Artiodactyla > Monodontidae > Delphinapterus > Delphinapterus leucas. The sequence goes on from NC_143149.1 coordinate 20,608,809, forward strand.
GAGCATATAAGTGGATTTAAATCATTGGTAATGTTCTAGTTCTAGAGTGAGATGGTGGATTCAGAGGGAATTGTTGTAATATCATGCTTTATAATTTACATATATGGGATATGTTTCATAAATCAATTTATATATTAATGTACAATATGGAGAAATGCTTAAATGTGATAACAAATGTGAATGTGCTTTAACCATACAGATTTAGAGGGATTTTTATTGCCACGTTTTAAATCCTTGTGTTTGAGATCTATTTTCCCTAGTTGAGTTGTAAACTTCCCAAAGGCAAAGATTGTGACTTTAATTCTAAGTAACATTTGGTAAATGTTATGCATGAGTGCCTTAAGTTGGTGAAGAAGAAAGAATGTCTACCGTTGCCTTTGGTTTGTCTGTGTTGCTTTTTCGCTTGTGTGAGTCTAGATGATATTGGACCCCATGCGCTTGGTCACAACACACCTAGCTCTCCAGACTAACATGATAAAGGTCTCTCTTCCTAAGGTGCTCAGGGCTTTAAGGAAGCTTTATTCTCTGTGTCCTCTGGCACCAATTTCATCTTTTTTCTCCTTTATTGTAGTTTGTCCCTCTGATTTATTTCATCCCTTGGACTGCAGAGAAGGAAGCATTTTGGCTGTCATTTTCTCCTTCTAGCTCTTCTGAGCTCTTTCATGTCCCCACAAATAGAACTGCCACTCTAGTCCCAGATGGCCCTCTTTCCCTAACAGACATGTCTCTGGGGAAGGGTGATAATCCCAGTCTTTAAAGACATAGGTCCTGGGAATCCAGCAAAATGTCAGATTTCTGTTTCCTCATCAGAGACTAATAAACCAAAAATAATAGCTCTAAACAGCTTTTAGAGCAATGTTTCTTTTTCAAGACCAGAAATGACTAGTCCCAATTTGGAGACAATTAGGCACGAAATCAAGATAATTTATCTAATCTACATAAAATCTTTACCAAATTCACTAGCTTCAATAGGCCTACTCCAAAAATAAACACAATTCAGGCTTTTTTATAAACAAATATCTGTAAGTAATCAATAGGAAAAGCAAAATAGTGAATATCCAAGTACTCTGAAAATGTATCAAATTAGTCTTTTATTTCTTTCTTTTTTTTTTTTTTTTTTTTTTTTGCGTTACGCGGGCCTCTCACTGTTATGGCCTCTCCCATTGTGGAGCACAGGCTCCAGACGCACAGGCTCAGTGGCCATGGCTCACGGGCCCAGCCACTCCGCGGGCATGTGGGATCTTCCCAGACCGGGGCACGAACCCGTGTCCCCTGCATCGGCAGGCGGACTCTCAACCACTGCACCACCAGGGAAGCCCAGTCTTTTATTTCTTGAATAGATCTGAAGAAAGTAATTCATGTCCTATCAGGTCTTATTTTTAAACATTTTCTTTCCATGATTCCTCTCTCTTACCTTATAGCTAAGAGGTCAGAATCACCCCCAAGCAGTTATTCTTCTTTGCAACTAATAGAATCTGAAACTGTCGTCCTAATCAAGACCCAAATTCCAGTGATCATTTTCCCACAGAATGGCAAACCTAATATATGTTCAGTCACACCAAGTTATCATGCTAGATAACAGTCTTTTGTGAAGTTCCTTGAATGTTGGCAACCAGATAAAAAACATCACCCGAACTCCTTTGCTTGCTTTTCTAAGAATGTATAAGAGGCTATCTTGGATAGTTGAGATATTTCAATTCAGAACTGCTAGATGTATGTTATCTGTAATGACAAAGAAGGAGGCCAGTAACTTCTGGTTTATTTTTATTCTTTGCACAAATGATACCTATGCATCATAATGATCAACAATAAAACCATAGGGTTATGGGAGCTCCAGAAGCAGCTAATAAAACATGTTCAATGCTCTTCTCTAAAGACTCTGGGTAGAGCATGAGCTTCAACACCTTGTAAAGTTCTTTGATTACAGCCCTGTTCATTTCTTCTGCTTTAAAGGGGTATTATATCAAGATGTAAAGAACACATACATCTGCAATAAGAACAAGAATGGCAAAGGTATTTTATTTGTCTTGTTCAGGATGGATTGCCAACTGAGTTATAAAAGAAAGGTTCCCAGGTGGACTCAGGGTTTCTCAATTATTCTTGGCATATGTGGTATATGTTACTATAGACTACAGGATGAAATGACAGCTGAAGAATTGGTAGATCTTTAATTAAAATGATCTTGAATAGATTTGGATAGAATTTGTATATTTGTATATTTCTAAGTTGAAAATATATTTGCTGAATGATAAGGCCTGTGTAGCCCATGGCTTTGCAGTTGTAGATCTGTGCCCTCCTATGAAAGGGCTGGAGTGGAAGGACACTAAGAATCTCATTCTGCCCCATCTGACCCTGTGATATGGCTTTCCCCTTTCCCCCTGGTAGTGCAGATATGGAGCAGGGTGGTAAAAGAAGAACAATGCTACAACAGGACTTTCTCTCCACTATTGCTAAGGTAAAAAGAGCTAAATGTTAGCAGAGATAAATGCCCCACTACAGTTGTTGCTGCCAGACATGCAGAAGCGTCACCCAGTATGTCTCAGGCAGCAGCCTTGCACACCATGCCTATTGACTTGTATATAAATCAGAAGATACCATGGGGTGACAAAAGAGCACTTGCGTCAGAGGGAAGAGGTGAGGCTCATCCCAGCTCTACCACTAACTAGCTCTGTGATCTTGGGTAAGTCAGTGAACTTGCTCCTTAAACTGCAGAAAAAAGGAGACTGAATATAACATTTTGCAAGGTGTTAAGCAGGGTTGGGGGAAATGCCCTCTTTAAAGGACCATGTGTAGTTTGAAATCAGTACTAAATATAATTTTATATTTGAATAAGGGACAAACAACTATTGTTTTTTCATTTATTATTACTAAAAACTATAGGAGATAAATGCTACAAAAATCTGGCCTGATGGAGAGTGACAGGATACATAGCGTTTACCACCCGAAGGCAGAGGCATGCCATGGGCAGGGCAGGGGTTGAAGGGGAAGGGCAGGGAGAGGCTGAAGATGTGAATGTTTGTTAAAGAGGTAGAGGGAGATGACTGTACATGTATTTAAATGTTGAGAAATACTGTGTGGACCCAAGTGCTGGATCTTCACATAAAGAGGTGGTGAAATCATCCCGAGACACACTGACATGGGAAACTAATTCACTGGCATGGTAGTTTCCATCATCGCGTTGTTTCTACACATATTTTTATAGCCGTAGGAACCTGTTTTTCCCTCACACTGCGAAGCATGAACCACCATAGTTCCGCAGAAGAAAGGAACCTGTCTTTAGTATTAGCCCTCACAGCAGTAGTGTTTGCTGTATCGTTATGATTCTGAGGTATGCCTGGCCTTAGTCTCAGACATTTACTCCTTACTAGTAGTGAACATTTTTACCCTTTGAATAGCAGAAATGTACCAGCAGGAAACACAGGAGGAAAGTATCTCCTTGTCCCCCTAAATTTGATCCACATCACCACCTCCCCAAGTGTCTCCTAACCCATACTGTGTCCCATCTCAGAACCTTACACTCCCACAGCTGTACTCTCTTACCATTAGACTGACACTTGTGACCTTGAACTGTCAATGTTTATTAACTTTGTCCCTACCCTAGGAGATTAGATCCTCAAGGTAAAGACCATTTTTTGTTTGCCTTTGTAACTCCAGCCCATAATGAGGTCTAAATAACTGTCATGATGACTAAATGAATAGATGCATAGAACATTTACCGTGAGCTTGAGGAAAATCATTATGGAAATCTATTAATTAGACAACCAACATTAGCTGAGCTTTTATCATGAACTAGGAAGGCACTTCACAAGGAGCTATGAGAGTTAAAAATTTGCTAAGAAGAGAAGAAACAACCCTTTAAATGCTGTGAGGCAATTAGACAGATAGACCTGTTCAGATGTAAATGAATACAAAGCAACATACTTTTAAAATCTGCAAAGGGCACAGACAGTACTTCTCAGGGTAGGGCAACCTCACTGGCTATTGGGATTCATTTGTTCATGTGCTCGACAATCTTTATTAAGTGCTCAATACCTTCCAAGCACTGCCCTAGGTGCTAATCCTTCAGCAGTGAGCAGAATCATCTGGGGAAATTTCAGAGGGAGGAAGTCATTTCAGTTTCATGGAAAGATGGGCCGGTTCAGGAATAGGCAGAATGGAATCAGGATGGCATTCCAGGCACATGTTGGGGGAGTGGAGGGGGTGTTCCCCAGGCAGTCCTCCTACTCATAAACTTATAAAAAGAGCTGTGCATAAAAATCTTTTTATAGAGGATGTTCTGTGGCATTTGTATCTTTCTACCTTTATTATGCTTATTCACAGGAAGCAGTTTTTTCATAACATTTCCCTTTTCTGAAAATCAAAGAAGCCACTCTTTAGACCGGATGGGAAAGGGAAATCATAACAGCAAGCTTTCAGAAACTTCTCTGTGCTGCAAAAGTGGGTCCAACAGTACTAGCATAGGGCACACTGATGCCAGGGAGTCCAGGGCCTGTGGACCAGAGGGCTTGTCACTGTGCACCCCCAGCTCCAGCCCCCGCCCCTCACAGGAAGACACAGTGCAGTTTCAGTGAACAAAGAGATAATACTTGTTTCTCTAAGAGCCTAGTAATTAGTCTCAATGGAGTTGCTTGGTGATTTTACAGCTATGGGGAAGGAGGAGGAAAAAAAATTTAGAACTCATTTATTGACACAATTATCTGAAAAATAAAATCAGGAACAAGTCTACGATCAGGAATCCTTTTGAAAAGACCCCTTTCTGAGATTGGGAAAGATCCAGATGAGATCACCACCCTCAACTTCCTGTCCGGGGGAAAGAGTTAAAAAAAAAGAAAAAGAAACAGAATGAAAGAGGAGGGAAAGAAAGAAATCTGAAAAACATACAGCTTCACAGAACTTAGAAATCCTCCAGAGATCAAGGAAAAAAAAGAATTTTCAAGAGAACTGCTTTAAAGAACTTTTAGAAGATGTGCTACATTTAGAAAATCAAACTACAGTTCGGTTGGTTTAAAAATTATATTTTATTAGGAAAGAATTCTTATTCACTAGCTGGACGCAAGAAATATATTGATCTGGGCTATTGGAACTGCATTGAAGGCATTACATTTTTAGGTGGTTAGTGAGTTAGTTGGATTTTATTCTATAAAAGAATATATTCTTATGTAATATGAGGATTTATCTTTAATACCCTAATTTACGAAATTGGTTACAAACTTAATAATATGTAAATGGGGGGGGCTTTACCAAAAGTAATAAGCAAATATTTTTTTCTAAGTGAAGGAAAACTATGGGCTTGTTTTTTGTGTGTTCATCATAAATGACAGGGGTAGGAGAGTGGTGGAAATGTCACCAAATCTGGTTTGAGGGGGAAAAAATTGCAATTATAGATTGAACCCATATTTCAAAAGGTCATTTGAAGTACTTTCAACTACTGACTTACGATGTGTCAGCAACATCTGTGATTTCAAAATTGTAATAGTGACGTAATATCAGATCACTGTTTTCATATGCTGTACAGTGCGAGCTCTGTGGTAACAGAGAACAAAGTATTATTTCGGAGTTTTCTCAAATGTCAACTTAGCATTTCAAATAGCAAGGGAGTTCTTTAACTGGTTCACCCCATGTTAGAATATTTTATGGACTATATCTTATCAAGGCTCCAAGAATATCAAAACTTCAATTAGCAGAAAAAGCAGTGGGCTGAGAGTTAGGAGTTCTGTGCTTTACTTCTTACCCAGTTTGACCCTGGGAAAGTCACTTTATCTTTCTGAACCTCCTGTCTCTTATCAGAAATGCAAAGGAGTGAGACTAGATGATGGTTAAGGTTTCTTCCAACTCCAAAATTATGGATCTTGCCAAAGTGCCTCCATTGAAGTTGTGCATCTAATGATAATAAACTTATAGCACTCAAATTTTGAATAAAATTAATTTTTTAACTCTGTTAATATTTGATTGTTTTATATTCATATATGACTTAAACTTTGTATTCTGTAGTTTCTAGAAGCTTCCTAGTTTCTTTTTGAAAGGAAGAAGACTTTGTACTAGCCCTTTGCCAGCATTTAGAGGTTTTTTCTAGTGCCCACTGATACCTTGAGATTTGCACTGAGGCTCAAAATTCTCTTTACTATCCAATGTTGTGGTCTGTGTTGGTTCTTCTTGAACCTATTCTATATTTTAGTAAAGTATTTTGGAGAGGATGATAAATAATGATAATTTGGAGAAATGACAAATAATTCCTCTTTTCAACTATTCTCATACTCTACCATAATACAGAGGTAAAAAGTAAAGGTTTAATTACTTCTTGGCAGGGTAAAAGCATGTGTGTGACTAAATCTCATCATTAAACTAAACCACCAGATTTCCAGGGAGAGTTTGTGTGAACTTTGTTTTTACTTTCATAGTCTCACTTAGCATTATTTGTTTCTACATTGGTTTCCTCTAGAAAACTGCTCATATTTCATTCTTAGTATCCTTAGAATATCCTATAACATCAAGTTATTTAATTAACTCACTTGTTCTTGCCTTGCTCTCTTAAAAATAACTAACTATAACGCAAGTTTTCTGTTTTTTCCCTCATGACTGATATACTTATTAAATAATTTTCTACTTCATTTTATACATTTTGTAAGACACATTTTACTTCTAGCCTCATTTCTCCTGATTTAATGTCTAAGAAACTTCCAGTCATTATTATAATAATATAATAGGACAGGAGTATATTTTCTAATATACCATAATTTTTGTTTGACAGGAGAGTATTTTAAATAATTCAACAAAATAGACATAGAAATGGTGGTTTTTAAAATATTTTGTCTTCATTCTTTTATTTAGTAAACATTTGTCAAGCAACATGAGCCCAGTGATAGATTCAGGAAAGGAGTTCACAATACTCTGAGAAAGAGAGACGCATTTTTATTATTTTCTTCCAGTTTTATTGAGCTATAATTGACATACAGCACTGTAAGTTTAAGTTGTACAGCATAATGATTTGATTTACATACGTCATGAAGCGATTTTCACAAGTTTAGTGATCATCCATCATCTCATATAGTCACAAAATTAAAGAAATAGAAAAAAAGTGTTTTTTTCCTTGCGTTGAGAACTTTTAGGATTTAGGCTTTTAACAACATTCATATATAACATAAAGTAGTGTTAATTATTTATCAGGTTTAACATTATACCCCTAGTACTTATTTATCTTATAACTGGTAGTTTGTACCTTTGACCACCTTCATCCAATTCCCCCTCCTCTAACCTCCCACTTCAGGTAACTACAAATCTGATTTCTTTCTCCATAGGTTGGTTTGTTTGTCTGTTTGTTTTTGAAGTATAATTGACCTACCACACTATATTAGTTACTGTTACACAACATAGTGATTTTATATTTCTGTACATTTCAAACTTATCACCACAGTAAGTCTAGTTACGATATGTCATCATACAGAGATATTACATATTGACTATATCCCCCACTCTATACATTCATACTCATAACTCATTTATTTTGCAGAGAAACTCATTTAAAAATGCTAAATACAAACAGAGTCATGCACAGAAATAGAAATGTATCAAGAACAAAGACTTTAAATCCAATTTTTGAGTTGAATACAGATAACCTAGTCCACAATTAAGGTTGTATTCTAAAATGGACAGTGTTTTCAATTATGACAACTACAAAATAAACAATGCCGCCATTGAAATCCATTGATAGCATAGCAGATTTAATTATGTCATTATGAGTTGATTTTCTGCAGCTTGATATACAGCCAGAATAGTCTGTGCAAGCGCTCAGAACAGTGCTGTAGTACGAGCTCAATCAACGTTAGTAGAATCTATTTGGAGCTGATTCCAGCTTTCAAACTTGAGGGCCACAAAGGCCATCTTATTTGGGGGATCTACTACCTGTCAAGTCCCATATAAAAGAAAAGGAAGCACATAATTCCTGCTTTCAAGGACAACATAGGCAAGACGACTTTCACATGTGAAACTATTGGCCTACAAGTACTAGACTGTACAATTCTGGATTTGAAAGCAAAAATAATTGAGAAGAGAGGGGGCAATGTGAACAGAAATAGTAGAGGAATGCAACATAAAGGAACCATCTGTAGATGGAAAAGCCAAAAATTTTATAAACCACATAGCGATGTCACAAAATGCTTCTAAAACTTCATTTTGCTTGAGCTATTTACTGTTTAATTGCTCTACATATTTACTTGATAGCATTGAAAGATTCAATAAATGAGTGTTACTGGAAATGTTATGGCTGCTACATTAGGAATATCTCTGAATTCTTTATGGAAGAAGCTCGTCAGAAAGTATACACATAGAGTAAAAGAACCCTGGACTTAACTTTAAGAATTAGGTCAGATCACTTCTCTGCAGCATCAGTTTCCTTACCAGGGCACAAAGGAGAAGCTACCTACCTTTATAGGCCTCACTGGCCTCACTGGCCTGCTGAGATGTTAAGTGACACTATGTAACCTTGAAGACAGGTGAACTGGTTATCACATTTCAGGGGGTCACAACCCACTGGAAGCAGTGAATCTTGAAATAAAATTTTGATTAAAAATCAACTAGAAAAATTGCTGCAAAATATGTTATCCCAGGCCCATCCGCCAGAGATTATGGCTTCAGTATGTCTGTAGAGGGCCCAGGAATATACAGTTTTTATAAGCACCACCCCCCCAACCTTGGTTATAGCACTGTGGATGGTAAGTTTACTTTTGTAAACACTGTCTTTGAGTATGTGGCAAAGGCTATAGTTTATCTTACCAGAAAAACAAGTACTATACATAATACAAATTAGCCTAAAAATATACAGGTTCAGAGACTCCTTCTGAAATTGTTAGAGATCCATGAACCCCAGATTAAGAACCTCTAATTTAAGATTTTACTTTTACAGAAAACTGTGTTGCATGAAATCTGCAGAAGAATTGATATTTTTCCTTTTTTGGACACAAAGCTCTTTTTCTCTTTTTAATTGTTGCCATTTCATGCTGGAGAGGGTGTGGAGAAAAGGGAACCCTCATGCACTGTTGGTGGGAATGTAAATTGATACAGCCACTGTGGAGAACAGTATGGAGTTTCCTTAAAAAACTAAAAGTAGAACTGCCATATGACCTAGCAATCCCACTACTGGGCATATACCCTGAGAAAACCATAATTCAAAAAGATATATGTACCACAATGTTCACTGCAGCACTATTTACAATAGCCAGGACATGGGAGCAACCTAAGTGTCCATCGACAGATGAATTGATAAAGAAGATGTGGCACATGTATACAATGGAATATTACTCAGCCATAAAAAGAAATGAAACTGGGATTTTTGTAGTGAGGTGGATGGACCTAGAATCCGTCATACAGAGTGAAGTAAGTTGGAAAGAGAAAAACAAATACTGTATCCTAATGCATATATATGGGATTTTAAAAAGCGGTACTGATGAACCTAGTGGCAAGACAGGAATAAAGACGCAGATGTAGAGAACGGACTTGAGGGCACGGGGTGGGGGAAGGGGAAGCTGGGATGAAGTGAGAGAGTAGCACTGACATATTATGGGGAAGGATGCACACCTCTGTGACTGTATTAAAAGTCATTAAAATGTACATTTTTAAACGGCCAAGAAAAAAATAGTTGTCATTTCACCTTAATTGTCATTTCAATCAGTTTGCATCTTTAAAACTTTTGGAAATGAAGTAAAATAGATGATGAAATTAAACCAGAAAGCTTCAAAATTTCTGTTAATTTGGTTAATTTATTCATTTGCTCATTCATTAATTCAATAAGTGCTGTCTTTCAAACAATGTTCTAAAGGGTTAGGATACAAAAAATAGACACCATAGCTACAAAACAGACAAGAATCCATACCCTCAAGAAGCTTACATTGCAGCGAGAGAGATATAATATAAAGGGTATCAATATATAAGTAAAATACAGAGGAAGATATATAGTGATATGTGACAATAAAGCATGAAAAAATATAGGAGATGCAATTTTAGACAGGGTGGCAAGAGAATGCCCTGTTGAGAAGGTGACATTGGAGTAAAGACCTAAAGCAGATGAGGGGGTGAGCCAGCTTTGCAGGTGGGGGTGAGGGTCAGGGAGCTGTAGTGCCCACAGTTACAGCCAGCAGGAAGGGCTTGAAATAGGAGCTGGGCAGGCAGGTGTGGCTGGAGCAGAGTGAGATAGACGCAATCTGGAGGAGAAGAGGTCCAAGAAGTGAGGATCTTTGAGGACTTTTGGCCCTTACCCCGAATGTCATGTGAAGCTTTGGAGGGTTTCCTAGGAGAGGAGTAACATGATCTGATGCACACATTTTAACGGGCCAGGCAAGTAGTTTTCTCTGTGGACAACACATGTACAATGTATACATCTGAACATATATGATTCTGGTATTACAACATTCCATCTCCTGACTTTTCTTTACCAAAGGCAAACATTTTCATGCTTGTTTATATTTGTTTGTAATATTTGTTTTTGTAAACAAAGGAGCCATTTCACCTCATTTGTGATGACCTGTCCATAGGTTCTGATATCAAATCAATTCTCACACCTTTGTCTAACTAAATTGTTTGCTATTTACTAATTCAGTCATTCAACAAAAATTTGTTGAGTCTCCCATGTGTCAAGCATTCAGTGGTGAATGAAGCCAACAGGATCCCAGACCTGATAGGAGTCACAGCCATGCTTGTCTGTGCTGCATAATCTTTCCCACCTACATGCCTCCACCACCCTGTCCCAGTACTGCCCATTCTACAAATGTTATGAAGCTCTTTCATACCCGCTTCTCCATGGGCAGCCATCAGGCAGTTTTGTTCCCAGTCTAACTCCTCCCTTCTCTGTAAAAATGCTGGAATTTGATCATTACTCTTTGCCTTCTCAGGAATGTTAGAAATGATCTTTTAAGAAAATAATGTACTTTGTGAATGCGTTTTGCATATGAACTATTATTTTAAGAACACAGTAACTTATTTTTTTCCTTAATAGATGTTTCAACCAACAGAATCACATTTTTTCCCCAACCACCTCTTTACTTTCTCATATTACAGGCTAGTGCGCTTTTACAAGATATTTTTATGCTCACGAAACTATGACCTTGTATAAGTTTCCCAGGAGACATGACTCTCAGCATTTTCTTGGACAAACATTTGTTTTTTGTAACTACATGAACAAGCCGAACTGCACGTAGTCCAAAAAATAATTCTGCCTTTTTCACCACATTCTTTTCTAATGCCATATTCAAGAAATTCTAGTATAGTGGCAATTGAAACATTTTACCATTTAATCATGAAGAGGATTTTAAAACAGCACATATAATAAAATAATTTAATATTCTCAGAAAGGTTTCGCAGTGTGTTCTCAATTTTTGGTTGTCATCTGAGTGGACATGAATTAGAAACAAGGCAGCCATGTTTTGCAAATTCAGAATGTATTTATTTGCTTAAACAATTAGCAGAAATCAGTATCTTTTACATTCTAAAACATTTTAGCAGACAAAGAAGGCATATTTGTAATTAAGTTTAACTGTAAAATAATAACATTTCTACAGTGGTAATTGAGTACTGTTAAGTTTCAAAATACAGGAAGTCGAATAAAAAAATCTAGCCAGGCTAGTGGCATTTCTATAAATTCTTTTGAGGGTAGTCATGATACTTCCAGTGAAGTGTGCTTTCTTAAACCAGTCAAATGAATTGGCTGCTCAATTTAGACTCAGTAAGCATATCTATCTGAAAAAACCCAAAACTAAAATATCCTAGGCTGTGTATTCTGTTAATAAATATGTAGGGAATTTCTCTCTATTTTTATAATTATAACAAACAAAAACAGGACTATCTATAAATGACAATGATTTATTAATCTTTTTTATAAAGCAAATGTATTACTTATTATGTATACCTAATTATATTCCATTTCTCTTTATTTTTAGAACTAATTATATATATTTAAAATATTTAATCTTTTGATTTTGGTGAAAATACTGAAGACACTCGTTGTGAAGTGGGCTAGTCACTTACCTGTTTCCCAGTTCTGTAAAATAAGAATTAAATTGCCTGGTAGGGTTATTGTGAAGAGCAAGTAAGGTAATGACTGTGAACTCTTTCTGATAAGAACAAAGAAAAAAACTGTGAGCCACAATTGTTACTTCATCATTATTATTCATACCATACCCATTCTCCCCTGTAAGCTGGAGTCAGCTCAGCTATGGAGGTAGCTGAGCAAACACAGCAATGGGAGACTATCTTGACATTAGAATATCCCAGTGAGGAAACCCAGCAGTCCCAGAACCACCAAGCATGTATGATTGTGGGCTAACCCTAACCCTGAGACTCCAGATTTGGCCCAGTGAGCAAAATAGTTTGGACAGATCAGATGTACAGCCAAGGCAGCATTCTTAGATCTAGGTTACCACTGTTGCTCTATACTGTTTTCATTCTAAGATCAGTTGAGATCAGTGTCTTATACTGAAGCAGTTCAAGTTGGAGAACAGAGCAGTAATTTCAATTAACCACTTTATTTTCTTCCAGCGATTATATGATAGTTATTTGTATCTAATGCTTCAGTTAATGGTTGAAAAGTAAAAATCTTTGTGAGATATAGCAATCACGTCACCAATTTGGCATGAGGATATCTGGATATTTTGATATTAAGTAGAAAATATTTCAGTATCTCCACCAACCATACATAGGATAACAGGAGTTGAGTAACCCTTTTACTCTCACTTTATGATGTTTAATTTCTATAACAGATATAACTACTGAGGTCAGTCAAATTATAGGCAGATATAGATATAATTATGATCTGGTACAATTTTTTAAATTAGCTAATGTTTAATATATTTATAAACAATTATATATATTTATGAAGGAAAAATATTATTTAAAATATTAAATTTACTTTACCTTTTCTCATTAGATAACTCTTCAAATGTTGCTGTGGTCTTATTGCATTTTTATGTAAGGTTTCTAAAGACTATCTCTCAAACAAAATTTGATGCTAGATGCTGCTGAAAAGCAAGTCGGGCTTAATGGCAGTAAGTCTGATTAAGAAATAGCCAGTAAATGAATTCAGTGTAACCTAAACCAGGCAAAAGATAATTATATACCTTTCTTTTCTCAAATATATTTACTATTTTCCTTTATCTTACAGTTATCTTAAGGAAATTTGACATATATATGTATAGGCTTTTATTTTTATTGTGATGATAATGTTCTTTGGAAAAATTTGTTCATGGCCATTAATTTTGCAAGATTTTTCAGGAAAACTTTTCATCAAAATGTTATTTTGATAATATATTATCAAATAATATTTGATATATTATAATATATATAATTATAATATATATATAATTATAATATATAATAATAAATATTATTTTGAATTTGTGAATTCATCAAAATATTATTAAATTATATGCTAGAAAAAGAAAAAATTTTCAGAAAATAAAAGAGTACAATTTCAGTTAAAACTAAATCACTTTCCATATTCTCATTCTAATTTTATTTTTATACTAAACCTTCTAACTTTCATTATCTCTAATTTTAATATGTTTTATTATAGAATTTCTCCTTGATTCTTTTTTTTTTTTTTGGTACGCAGGCCTCTCACTGCTGTGGCCTCTCCCGTTGCGGGGCACAGGCTCCAGACGCGCAGGCTCAGTGCCCATGGCTCACGGGCCCAGCCGCTCCGCGGCATGTGGGATCCTCCCGGACCGGGGCACGAACCCGCATCCCCTGCATCGGCAGGCGGACTCTCAACCACTGCACCACCAGGGAAGCCCTCCTTGATTCTTTAAAAACATGTTTTCCTAAGTTTATAAGAAAATGATATCAAAAGAGTTGTGAATTATAATTAGGTTCAGGGACTAAACCCTGAGAATCCCAATGGCACATATAATTACTGAGACTTTCACAATAATTCAGATTTGGGGAAATTTATAATCTGATATTACCAAGTTTTAGCCACCACCAAATTAAAAACTTTTCCTCAGTTAGATAATACCTCACTGCATTCTTGATCAAGATTTTGATTTTTCTTCACATCACATCACAACCTACCATTATTAGCATGCAAAGTTACAACATGACATTCATGTCTCCTGTGTCAGATTCCTAAATCCTGTCAATGTTTGCCAGTGATGCATACAATATCCAGTAAATAACAGGTAAAGTTTGAAAATTGTACTTTAAAAAATATATAAATTTATTTTGGGGCTGCGTTGGGTCTTTGTTGCTGTGTGCAGGCTTTTTCTAGTTGTGGCGAGTGGGGGCTACTCTCCGTTGCGGTGCGCTGGCTTCTCATTGCAGTGGCTTCTCTTTTCACAGAGCATGAGCTCTAGGTGCGTGGGCTTCAGTAGTTGTAGCACGCGGGCTCAGTAGTTGTGGCTCGCAGGCTGTAGAGCGCAGGCTCAGTAGTTGCGGTGCAGGAGCTTAGTTGCTCTACGGCATGTGGGATCTTCACAGACCAGGGATCGAACCCGTGTTCCCTGCGTTGGCAGGCGGATTCTTAACCACTGTGCCACCAGGGAAGTCCTGAAAATTGTACTTCTTGAGTCAATTAAAACAAACACCAATATATTCTTCTCTGTGAAAGAGACAGTTATCTCTCATTTGACACTGGAAATATTGTCTCATGAATTCCAAAATGACCTTCCCTTGTTCTTTCTCTTGCAAAGGCTAAAGGTTACCTCTATTTCTCTCTATTATATCAACTCCATCGGAGCTGAGCTATCTGCCAATCTCCACCTCGCCAAAGACTATTATTACTCAAGTCCAACTGTATACTTAGCTTTCTACATAAAAAGAGTCTTTGTTAAGCCCAGTGATCTCTGATTCTAGGTCATTTCACAATACTGGGATGATTTTTCTTAATTGCTTCGTAAGGTTAACCTCTGGAATGATTGTGGCTTATAAGGTACAAGATGTTCCTTAAATTGGTTTTTTCAGTAATCCATGAAGTGCCAGCAAACTGGCCTGAGTTGCCTGAGTTCATCTTGGTCTCAAAACAGAATGGCTAAAGAGATCTTAGTAGGAAAGCACAAATACCCAAAAACCCCTTTAAGTCCCAGAAAATGATCAAAAACAATGGTGTTTCCCTGTTGCCAAATCTGCTACTGTGTATTTGTGGCAGTATATTAGAAACTGCATCACCTACACCCAAAAATTTTCTAAACCAAGATGGTGTATTATTTCTGAAATCAAAATGAAAAATTAAACGCTGAACACTGTGGAGAAAAGAGAGGGGTGGGATTCATGTTAAGGATAATGTGGACACTACTCCTAAAAGAAATTTTAGGAGATACAGGAGAGAAACTATTCTTTCAACCCTGGGAAATCCCATGAATATTGCTTGAAAATACGCTTCTATTCCAGGACTTCATGATTCATTACCAAGCTTTTTTCCATGTAAGTGTCAGTGGATACCCACAGTGATATACCATAGATGGAGCAATTGCTAATGGGGGTGAGTCATCTGGTAAGAGGCCTGCCCAGCCATAATCGCTGATGTTGACCAAGTTGACTGGAGGTAGTTTCCAAGTTGAGTTTTATTTCAAAAATTGGGCTCTTCAGAGTAAAAAATATATTAACATTTCGTTATCCATACTGCCAATATCCTGGACCTTGAATCTTTCACATATGTCACTATACTAGGGACACAGTTTAGGAG